>NC_060170.1:4369324-4406786 GCF_021292245.1 Micropterus dolomieu | reverse complement strand
TTCAGTCAAGATGCAGCATCGATTGGTGTCCATATTAATTTGGGATCTCACAGAAACTTGTGAAAAAAATGTTTTACAATTCAGGCTATGAATGATACCTGAGCAAAACCCCTATGTAAAAACCTTCAGAATATAGTCAGGAATACGACTGTAAAGTTTGGTGTATGGAAGTGCTACTGAAATGGAGATTTTAGGCTCAGAGTAACAGGAAAAACAAATTTTAGGATCTATTGTAAAATTCTACACATTTTCATTGAAAATCAATATTTACACACCCGAGATCAAATCAAACCCTTAACAACAACAGTATAGTATATCTCAAACACATCGAACTGATAACTGAGAAACAGCATGTTTGAACAGTCACAAACAGAAACAATATGATGCAGACAGCGACAGCAGCAGATGTTGCGGTAGAACTTTAAGGCGAAATCTACAGACTCACACAGACAAACTGTAGAAAAATAAACTACTAAATGTATAATTTAGACCCACTAGTCTGAAAAAAGACATGTAATATTAAAATTGACCACTGCATGATAAAACAATGCTTTTGCCTGTCGTTTCTTGCCTTAACTGATTCTTTTTATGTAGTAACAATAACCATAAGGTTCTGTGCTTGGACCAATCCTATTCACCTTATATGCTTCCTTCCTGGAATAAGTCCTTTAAGAGTTTTAAGTTGATCCAGAACACAAGTCTGCTCTAATCAAATAACCCACAAGTTTAGAAGGTATTCTGACCACTTTGAGGCATTGCAACAACATAGCCTAGTGCTTCACAGAGACATGTTTAATCAAAATCCATACATCCATACAGACATTTTTATTTTTGTATTTATGTGTAATATTTCTGGACTGTGGGAGGAAACAGATGCACCTGAGGAGAACATGCAAACTCCTCACAGCAAGGTCTGGCCTTAACCACAACCTGTCTGTGAGGCATCAGCATTACCATTAATGCCGTCATGGTTTCCTGAAAAGGGGAATGAGGACAAGAATAAGAAGCGATTGAAATGAAGGGAGAGAAGAAACGAGGTAAATACAAAGGGAATGTAGGGGGACGATTTGGAGAAAGGGAATGTAGGGAAACACTTTGGGGAAAAGGGATGTAGGGAGACGATGTGGGCAAAAGGGATGTAGGGAGACAATGTTGGGAAAGGGGATTAGGGGAAAACAAGTAAGAAAAGGGGTTGCAGGCCAGAGAGCTGGGGAACAGGGTTGTTGTAGATTAAGTCTTCCTAAAATACAGCTTGTTGTGTTCCGGGTGCTATTTAATGTACCTGTTTTGCGCAGTGGGCAATCTAAGCAATGGTTTGCCCATACCCTTAGAACTGTAGCATGAATCCTCCACATCAGCAGGAGGGCAGCTCTGTCCTGCAGGTGCTTCCTTTGTGGAAATGGGTAGGAGGTGGGTCAGATGCAGATCGACCTTAGCGTTGTTTTTGTAAGTCAACTGCAGCTTGTTGCGTTCCAAATACTGTTTCATGGACCGTGTTTGAGCAGTGCCAAATCTGAGCAAAGATTCCCCTGTGCATTTAGCACGGTAGTGGGACCCCTCCACCCCAGCAGGGGGGCAACGCCGTCCTGCAGTTGCTTCCCTTGAAGCGAAAGTGTCTTTAGATATTAATTTGTCTTTATTGGAAATGGATGGGAGGCATGTCGGCTTCAAATCGACCTCACTGGTTTCCTCGAAGATTAGTTGCAACTTGTTACGTTCCAAATACTGTTTCATGGACCGTGTTTGAGCAGTGCCAAATCTGAGCAAAGATTCCCCTGTGCCTTTAGCACGGTAGTGGGATCCCTCCACCCCAGCAGGGGGGCAACGCCGTCCTGCAGTTGCTTCCCTTGAAGCGAAAGTGTCTTTAGATATTAATTTGTCTTTATTGGAAATGGATGGAAGGCAGGTCGGCTTCAAATCAACCTCACTGTTTTCCTCGAAGATCAGTTGCAGCTTATTGCGTTCCAAATACTGTTTAATGGACCGGGTTTGAGCAGTGCTAAATCTGAGCAAAGATTCCCCTGTGCCTCTAGAACAGTAGTGGGACCCCTCCATCCCTGCAGGGGGGCAACGCCGTCCTGCAACTACTTCCTTTGCAGCTAAAGCATCTTTAGACTTTAGCTTGGCTGCCCTCGAAAGTGGTGGCAGACTGGTGGGCTCCATATCAACCATGCTGAGCTGCAGGCTATTGCGTTCCAGATACTGTTTTATGAAACGGGTCTGGTCATTGGAAAATCTGGGCAGTTTTTCATCAGTGCTTGCACAATAGTAGTCGTGCTCCTCCCCATCAAACATGAAACCATGCCCACCTGTACTTGTAGCTAAAAGATGTGAAACATTTAGTTGACCTTCTGCAGCCTTGTGAAGTTCACGCTGAACATACTGCTGGAGTTGTTTCTCCCTTGCTGCAATCTGCTTGGCATTCTTCTCTGCAGCATCATGTTCCTCCTTTTTCAGCTTTTCAAGACGGGCATGATTTTCAGCCATCAGGGTGACATTGGAGACTCGACACTTGATGTTATTTTCACGGATCCGGTTAGCCTTTAGTTGTTGTTCTTCAAGAAACAACTTGTCAGATTGTTTCAGAACCCAGCCCAGGTTGCTCTGTTGCTCTGCCTTCTCCATCTGCTCTTTTTCCTGCATTTTTGTCTTTCTGTGAGCCGAAATAGCCTCGAGCATCGCAGCCCTCTTCTCCTCCTTGTCCTTCTGCTGCTTTGTCTCTTTAGCATCTTGTTCAGCCACTTCCTTAGACAATTTGACCTCCTGCCTCAGAGTTTTGGAGGCAGCCTCTTTATTCATTCTGACTGCCAACTTTTCTGCCACAATTTCTTTTGGTATCTGGAACGTCTTGAACTTTTCTGCTTGATATTTTTTTATTTGCCGCAGCTTTCTTTCTCTGTCCAACTGAACACATTTTCTTTCTTTCTCCTCCTCGTTCAGTTTCTGTGCCTCCCTATGTCTGTGGAGATCTCTACTGGCGATATCCTCCAGTTGACACTTCAAATAGTTTTTTTTTGACTCCGCTTTTTTTTCTGCCTTATGTCTTAGCTCCTGTGCATGCAATTCATGAAGGTCCCGGAGTCTTTCTCTCTCTTCCTTCTCCTGCTGTCTCTCTTCCTCTCTCAGCTGTTTGTTCTTCTTAATTTGCTCAATGTTATGGTCTGCCATGGTCTGCTTACAAAGCTGACTCAGACAAACTTTCTCCTGCTCTTCTCTCAGAGTTTTGTTCTGTACATAACTCATCTCGTCTTCAAACAGTCTATTTTGTTCTTCAGTAATTCTCTTTTTTTCCTGTTTAAACTCCAACATTGCTTCATTTTCCTTCTGCACGTGTGTTGTAAAGAGAGCACGGTTGAATTTACTGGTGCAGCCATTCTGGAGAAATCTCTTCATATTGGCCTCATCAACTGCTTGCTGCCACTCCTGTTTTTTAAATCTAGCCTCCTCTGCAGCAAGCTTATTCAAATATTCCTCCTTTGCCTGCTCCTCAAGTTTTTTCCTTGCCTGCATATTTTCGCATCGGGCTTTCATGAGTTTATTCTCCGCTCTCGAAAACTGATGCAGAGCATTGATATCTACCACTTGCTGCCAGGTGTACACTTTGGCCTTGGGCTGGTTTAATGAAGACTGGATTCTTTCCCAGTCAGCCATGGACAAAATGGCTTCTTGTGGAGAAGCCATTTCAGTTTGTTCTTGTTCGTCTAAGTTAGTATTGTTGTGTCTGTATAAATTTTCCTCTGTCTAACCTGTGTTCTTGCTCTGTGCTGTCTTTGTGTGTTTTAGAAGACAAGACCAAAGGCTGCTGGTGATGTCATGACATTCCGTGTGACATCACTTGTCTTTGATGTCTGTGATCACACTTCATATTTGAATTCCATTCATAGTTTTCAGTCACGTGGCATGCGCAGTGACCTGGAGGGCAAAACAACAGACCAAGATAGATATGGACACAAACTGCAAGTGTTGGGCATTTGTGATCCACATAGGGGAGAGCCAGGACGAATGAAACACTTTTAAAATATACGTCAATTTAAAATATAACGTTACAGACAGAAATCATTTGTTGTTGTCATCAACAACTCATGTGTGTTCTATCAATACCAGGTGTTATCTTGTTAAAATGTGGAATGACTTCAGTATAATTTCACTTTGAAGGAAAGTTGCGCATTGTTTCATTCGTCCCTACTGTGCGGGACGGATGAAACACAGGGGTGGGACGAATGAAACACAACGACATACATTTAAATAGTTTAAGTTATTCTTGTTTTTATATAGAAAGCTTGACACTTGCCCTTCTTAATACGTAATTGCAAACTCATTATGTCCTTTTTTTTAATAAAAAATAGTATAAATACAGCTTATCTAGCTAACTAGAAAATCTAACAGCTAATGCACATTTGGATCAGATATCGGCTGCCCTTTTTATGTACATCTGCAGCCTGTTTTCCTGGTCTACTGTGAAGATCCTATTATTTGGCTGTGAGAATCGTGGTGGTCCAGCCTGCAGCCTAGTGGACTCTGCCCCCCCTCCCGCCGTATCTAAATATGGTAGAATGGCTGTGTGTCGGGACACCTGTTTCAATCGTCCTGACAGTGACTCTTGACGTTTAAACTTCACTAGCTTCTAAACGGTAAAAACTTTGACATTTAAACTTCAGGATGTGTTAAAGTACTAACTAATCTTTTATGTGATCATGACCATGACACATGGAACAATAAACAAAAGATCGCTTGAGTGAATTTACTTTCCGTGATTGAAAACAGCTTCTTTCGTATAACTCCGTGAAAGTGTGACGTATCCACCTGATTTTTCCCTGTTCTGTTAAGTACTGTGGACTGTATGTGCTGAGGTAGTTTGGCATATCAGACTTGTATGGGCTCCGAGAAAATCGCTGTGTTTCATTCGTTACGCAATTCAATCATCCCGGCTCTTCCCTACAGCTTTTGCTGCACAATGGGCGACCTTTTAGTTCAAATGTTTCGAAAGTTGGCCGCTGTATTTTTACCCTATGCAGGTTAGTTGGATCAAATACCCCTTTAGGTAGCTCGATTTGGCTGTGAGGGTGACTCCGAGCAGAGTTCACTTCGTGTCGGAATGGAAGTGGCGAGGGTCTAGTTTCGGAAAGGCTCCCAGTAATAAACAAACAGAACGGAAGTTAACTTTGGGCCGGGCGCATCACCTTGGCAACTGGTCCGATGAAAGCGTCTATAGCAGCATTGTATCATATCCATATTTTCTGCTCTAGTCCATGAATGTCTTGTTCCAGTAGCCCATTTGTGATCTGGTTCCGTAGCACCTGACGCTGATCTTGTTGACCCGGGCGACGGTATGGCTCTTGTATTTGCAGTTTCACTCATGCCTGAGGTAGGCAAGTAGCATTAAGGACCTTGCCTAAGGGTCCACCTGGATATCCGCCCTGACCGGGAATCGAACCCACGATCACCTGTACCAAATCAGTTGCTTTAACCACTGAGTGACTGTTCCAGTCTTTTGATCAAGAATGCAGTATCAAAAATTATATACACAGGTGACATAAAATGTTAGTGTGCATTTACTGAGTGGCATCCAAGTGATGGAAGCTGCATGAGGATGGAGGCCTATAAGAGGAAAAACAAATACTTACCACCAGCTTGTGGGCCACAACAAAGAAGGGAGATGCATGCCCAACCTAGCAATAACAAACTCTAAAGATACAATAATAACTGCAATGAGGTGTGAAAGAAATAATCAGTGACGTATGAGAGTATCGGAGGCGCATGTTGTCAGTCTAAAACAAAAGAAGACAATGCAAAAAAGAAGCAATCAGGGCTTGGTGAGGGGTGAAGGGACTGAACACTGGCATCTGGGCTAAACTTTTTGAAGAACACTGGCCAGGTGGCCAACTACTACTGGAGGCATAATGCCTCTGCAGGTAAATGTTAAATCCACTTTTGCTGGACAACAAAATATGGAGAAGCAGCTTTTTGTTTTTATGCTCCTCATACCTGGAATAAACTCCCATAACACCTGAGATTGGGTAGCATCTTACAGTCCTTTAGTCAGGTCTTTAAACGTTCCTGTTCTCTGAGGCTTTTTAAACCTTTCCAATTGTATTTACCACTACTATTTATCTATTTTAGCTCAGTCTAATATATTCTCTTTTAATATTAATTGTTTTTAAGAATTAAAATGAACATTTTGAAAATACTATTCATTTAAAAATATTAAATATGTATCCTAAATTCACTGAAAAGGCAATTCTCAGTGTACAGTATGTGCACTGTAGGTTTCAGGTTTTCACATTGCACATGTCTAAGTTGCATTTTGACTCTGTGAATTAAGCTAAGCTCAAGGAAACCTTCCTCCTTCAGCAGACAGATGTGAATACAGCCTTCTAGTGTCAAACTCTGCACGTACATCATTCTGCAAAGTGAAGGTTAAACATCCAGGCCAAGGAGCAATAAGCAAAACACATACTTGTTTAGACAGGCACAATGTAAACCTATGCTGCGGTTACATGCCAGGGGCACTTACTGTATGCAGTAACTTTAGGCTATTGAAAAGCCATATAATATCAACAAGTTTAACAGGTTACAGTCATCAACTAGGATACAATAATACATTTTTTGAAGAAATTAAAAGGTATAGCAGGTCAGCAGACTGATATCTTCTTGCAGTCAGCATTATGCTAAGCTAGCTGAAAGGGGTCATTCTGTTCTTTTTTTTCAGCAATTCTTCCATGTCTGCCTGGAACATGAAGCTGACTCATCCCAGCACTGAGCTTAGAGCAGCTCTTATAATGACTTAAATGACAATAACTTAGCTGGCCACATTGCTAATGTTAACAGTTAGAGCTAAAACATAGAGTAATTCTTTGGGCACAGTGCCTGACAGCCATATGTAGGAAAAAATTATCAATGTTTGTTGTGCTAATCTCGCTGTATGTCAGCCCTGATTGACTTAAATATTGTTAAATATTTGTTTTGTCTTATTGACATGTTTGATTCATTTAAACAGATTTCACTCAACTATCATGTTAATGAATGTTGTAATGAAACTAATTAAAAAAAGAAAATATAGTGTAATGCTGGTCCTACGGGCATGCTGTTTAAGACCAAGCTTTGAATCATTTCAGCAAACACATAATTCTGCTCTTATGTGTTTGACGGTGTTCCACCCACAAGCTTCAAGCCTAACCCTTTACTTTCAGGCCACACATTGGTATGGTATCACCACAAATATGCTACAGACCAGTATTACAGCCTTCACACTATCAGAAGATTACTCATACATTAGTAAGCTTACTTCCTGAACTGAGAAAGGAATATCTTCCCGAGGAAGATTTAATTGCTCACTGGTTTCTCCTCTACAGCTCAGGAGGTTTCAATGTTGTCTGACCTGTTTTTCATATGTTGCTTCTGAAATTCACTAGGATAAATAGGTGAGACAAGCATGGCATTTAGCAGGAGTAGTTGTGATTTGAGGGAGTTGATGAAGAGAAATCTGGTCTCACCCCCCGTATAAAAGTATTCCATAATGAATGGAGTGCTCATTCTGTATTGTTGTATCTCTAATAAATTCATCTCTAAACATGTCAAAGTGGTTGGTGTTCCAGTTATGCTGGCTGTGACAATCTTATTAATAAATTGTAAACATGAAATTTGAAAGTGCATTATTTTCTAGAGGTGCTCCGATCAGGATTTTCATCACCGATTGCTGAAAGTAGTATCGGCCGATACCGATCACTGGGTCTATTTGGAGCCTTTTATTTATCATGTAGCATTATACAGTATACTGTATATTTATTTAATTGGTCCTAAAAACAATGTATTAAGTGTTAAAGTTAACAGATGATAAAGTATCATGAAATGACAACTGTTTATTTTATTGCCAGGAAACATGGGCAACAAATTCCACTCAATCTGTGTTACAGACTTAAACCATAGCAGCCTTTGCCTGGTTACTGTGAACATCTTACAGCTTTACAAATAGCTTTCCTGTGGAATAAACTACAAAAACAGAACAAGCAGCATCTTTATAAATTTACTACAACCATAAAAACTGCAACAAAAAACGCTGTAGCCAAAATATTTAGGAGATAAAGGAGCACAGGCATCATGAGTCGATGATAAACTCTGAAGTAGCTGCTTTTTGTTCTGGAAAGCTCAGGCAGGTCCTGTGGGCTTTAGGGGGGAGAGAGGAGCAGAGAGAGGGAGAAGGGCTACAGAGAGGAGTCATAACTGCCTTCAGTGAGATTTGAAAATAAGGAAAAATTTAAAAATAAAAATAGGCTACAATGTAAATTCCATATTATACAGTCAATTGTTAATATTACATAGGCTACTATATTCATTCTAATTTCATATGGTTTGCCATCAGTAGGCTATAGGCCTTATATCATTTCAGTGGATTGTTTTCATTTTTAATCCTTGTGCAGGAAGCACAGTCTACATATCTTACATGCTGCCACCGACTTTACCAGAGGAGAGAATAGCACTTTAAATACGGGCAGAAGGTTTTAATTTTATTTCATAAAGGTTAAATATAAGGGAGATTTACAGGGAAACATTTAACAGGTAAGAAGGGAAAAATATGTGAGAATCTCGGGGGAAATGGTAGGGTTGACATGAGAGGAGTAGAGAGAGGAGTGGGGTAATGTGAGGCTACATCCACACTGTAACGTTTTTAAAACAGTTTCATAACGATCTTGTCCGTCCACAGCAGCGTTTCAGCTGCGTATCAGAGTTGATCTCTGTCTATATTAGAAGGACTGAAAACACACATCTAGTGGCCGTTCAGGTAGCCTACACTGTGCATGTACGTGCCAGTGTAAAAATGAAGCACATGGTCTACTCCGTAGTAGCTGACGATTGAGCAAAAGAAGAAATTAATGCAGACCAAGAACCAATCCAGGCTTTTTTCTTTTTTTTTGCATTGACCAACAACGAAGTGGAACTGTTACTGAAGTCACACGGGAGTACGAGAGACGGCGGCGGAAAACAGACTGGGAGTTGTCACAAAGTAAATACAGCGACATGCACAGTAGGCTAACTGTTAAGTGTTATTTACACAGTACTTATATTTTAATAAAAATATATATAAAATAATATAATATATTATATATAAATATAATATAAATATAAAAAAATATAAATAAAAAAACTAAAAAACTAAAACTCCTTAAAGCATCCTGTTTTTGCTTTGCATGACTGATAAGACCTACTCACAAAGCCAAATGTGAGTGTGTGTTATCCTTTTATAAAGTCCTCTGTTTTGTCCATCGGGTCAGCAGCGTTTTCTGATTCACCGTTTTAATCTGGACGGGAGGCGGAAACGTAGCAAAAGGTCTCCGATTTTGTTGAACGAAAACAGAGAGAGAGAGGCAGTCAGCTGATTGAGTGGCACTGCTCTTTGCATCAGGAAACTCACACTGAAGGATCAGTCTCTCTCTCTTCCTGATGCGCGTGTCACGTGTGTGAGATGAGCACAGCTGCGACAGTTTCACATGATCGCTCCTGTGTGTTGCTCCACTTGTCTGATTGCTGCTCATCTCTAATTGTAAATGATTATGTGGGCCCGTTAATCCCTTCTTGTCTGAGAAGGACTTTGGTGCTAGCTAGCTTTGAAAACCGCTCACACAGCGTAGTGAAACATTTTAGCTGCCGTTGAAAATTTGTCTGGCAAGTATTGCATCATCTGATCGGCTTTTCTTATCTGCCTTTTTAGCGACCACCGATCAAACTAGTTAAAGCCATTATCGGCCGATTATGATCGGTAACCGATTGATCGGAGCACCCTTATTATTTTCAATGACAAAATATTTATTTTTCTCCTTCTCAGTATCTTCAAGTACATTGCGGGATTTGAAATGTAGAGGAGTAAAAGTAAAAAGCCCCCTAAAATGAAAATACCCAAATGCAAGTACCTCAACATTTTACTCAAGTAACGTACTTGAATAAAAGTACCAAGTGTAAGTGGATATTAGTTAGACTATCAGGTCTTTTTTTTATTAACTAACCCATGGCTGCCTATAAATGATGTAAAAAAAAAAAAAAGGCACAAAATTGATTCATCCCACCAGTGTCCTATATTAGCTTAAATGACAGAAACTTAACTGGCCACATTGCAAATGTTAGTGGTCAGAGAACATAAAGTAATTCTTGGGCCCTAAAGCCACGTGCGAGGGTATCCTGTATGTAAGTCCTGATTGACTTAAATATTGTTTTTATTTGTTTTCAGAGATGTGTGAGGTTGTGCTACTCTACAAACATGAGACACACATTTAGATAATTTCATTCGGTTTTTAACTGCCTTTATCCACTCATATGCCACAAACCCAACTCTTTACTTCCATGCCACGGAAAGAAGAATTTCTTTTATGCAGTGCTTTTTAAGGCACTTTTGAGAATCTAGGACACACCTAAAGACCAAATTTAATTAATGCTAAAATACAAAAAAAAAAATACATGTGCACAAATATGTATTTTATAGACTTTGGCAGAAAAGAAACCTAAAATATTGAGCAGAAAGCAGTCATTTGTTCTCTTGAATGAATTTATGCCTACATTATGTTAATTTGGGACAAAAGTGTGCAAATCCGTTTTTACATGAGAGGCAAAAATTAAGCAAGGCCCGGGAGCTTAACCCCTACTTCCACCCCTGCATCCACATGTAAGTTATCACCACTATCAAATCTCTGCTGTGCTGGGCTTGATGTTTTCCTTTAGTTGAGTCACAAGATCAGAGCCTAAATGGCACATACTGTGTCAACGCTGTACATATTCTATGTGATTTAGATGATGGAACATCAATTTACGGATAGTTTCACCGCGTGATGCAAAATAACTATTGTTTAGACAAGTTGAGATCTTTAAACTGTACATTTATTTCCAAAAGGCTGCATATACATTTGCAAATTCTACTGTACAGAAAACATCCAAAATGTCCATAATTATAGTTACAATATACCACAAAGCTGCCCTGGCATTACCAAACATAGATGTTCAGCACTAGAAAAGCTCTGCAGCCTATTCAATATTATAATCTTAAATACTTTTTCAACTAATACCTTTAAATGTATGTCAGTATGATTAATTGTTCTTTTTTTTCATCCCCATCTGTACTTTACAACATTCACCATTTACAGTAGTTAAACAAGGCACAAGAATAGTGATATGAAGCCAAAGGCCATGCGTGGAGCAAAAAAGAGCATGAGACTGACCGACTCAGGTGACAGAAAATCATTGACGCAACAGTGAACTTTTAATCTCATGAAACAGGGTTAGTCTTACACCAAAGCATTATACACAGTGAGAATACGTTTGTGTATGTGCATGTCTGAGCTCACTTTTAAGAAACAGAATTTCAACACGTTTATGAGATACAGTAGACAGAGCTGAAACACATCCAGAACGAGGGTTGAGCGTGATGGGGTGTACCGCACGGACAGGATGCTCCCGATGCAACATAAGCCACCGCTACGCATTACAAAAAGCACACATTTCCATTTTTGACACTCTTTGCTTTGCAGGAATGAAAAGGAGAATCCAGTCACAATTAAGGAAACAAACATCATGGGGAAAAAAAGATTACCTTTCACTTTCTTCACTTACCAGCTTAAATTACATAAAAGATGAATATAATTTGATTAGAAATGCATAGAGACGATGTAGCGAAATAAAAATGGTTCTTTATCATGGCAGGATGAAACCATTCCCATATCAGGTCAGAAATACTCAGTGATGGACTCAAAGTAACCGTATCATTCTTGATAAAACTCTGAGGGACACATTCACACATTTAGCTCCCTTATCTTAAAAATAACCAGCATTTAAATTAGAATAGAAATGAGGGGAGAAACGGGTTTGAAATGAGAATTGTGGATTGAGTTTATTTAGCCGACAGCAAGGATTTTACCTAACTTTATTCATGTTAATTATGTAAATCAATTATTCAAGTCAGTCATGGTTGGAGGGACCAATTTGAAGATAAAGAAATGGTCTCTGATTTTGTTATAGTATCCAATAATATCCTAAAAATGCCAGAGTTTTCATCTAGCTCACTGCTTTTGACTCTTAATACAGTTGAGATGCAAAGTGTGCAAAACAATGCGGCAAAAGTGATGGAATTATGGTGTTATACATTATATGGGTACGACTGTTTCCATTGCACTTTTGCGCTTTTATCGATATGTCAATTTTTCCATCTCAGCCAAGAGTAAAAACGTATATATATATATACAGTTTATTTTAGATATATATATTGTTCCACATTGTTCATCCACTACTTTTTATGAGCAAATTGGAAATTCACGTTTGCCAGTCAAAATCCAAAGTCAAGTCAATCCAAAGCTATAGCATGGCTTGGTGAAGTAGAAAGTAAGCTGAATATTTTTGTGCATTTAACGTTACTGACACACAAATCATGGCTAGAACTGCTGGAATAGCGTTCTATGGCGGGGTGCAGCCCACTTTGTTTGTTTCCCATTTACAGAGCCAGTGCTGAGTACAAAAACCAGATCGGCCAGCTGAATATGACAAAAAGACGTGTATTGGATTAGAATTGTTTACCACACCTTTAAGGTTCATTCCGCTACGGTGGAGGCAGAAATCTCAGAGGCAGATATCTCAAAAACTGGGGGGGTTGGGGGAACAACTCTATTTTCATGGCTAGATACCACTGGGGTTAAGTGAAAGACTATGTTTGTGCATGATTTGGGTGACCTAATTTACCCAGCATGCATCTCTCTGGCAAAGTAAAGATAGAGAACATTGTTATTTAAGCCTGAAGACTGCATGTTGCTGAAAATATTTAATGTAAAAATGATTCATTAAAAATCAATTCTGCCCTCGATGACAATGAGTGTCCTTGAATAGCTGACTAAAGCTCTGACTGGTTCAGCTGGGTACAATAACAAAGTCAGGGAGTGTGTTCAGGTTAAAGGTTTAATGGTTTTCTCAATGTACAACAGAGTTTCTTTATCTTGGTGGCTTCTCCCTTTATGGCAATGTCATACAGTACTATAGGCCACCTTTTCATTTACCATTACCTCAGTGATTGACACCAAATAGTTTTTTGCTTTTTTTGATTTCAAGCCTCACACGCCCAGGACATCCTTTCCCTCATCATTATTTCTGTATGATGTGTGTCTGGTGTTGATCTGAACAGATATGTGACTGCATGTTGTATTTCTGACACTGACGTCATCAGTGTTTCCTTTTTTTGTTTGTGACATATTATTTAAACTTGCAGTCCATGTGCACATGACCTCTGCGGTCATGAAATGTCAACGTGTGTGTCTGCATGTGAGTGTTGGGGGTGCGGGGAAGTGGTGGTGGGGGCAGTTGGGTGTGTCAGAGCCTGATATGAGTATCTATGTGACGGGTGTTAATGGTGGGAATTGGGAGATAAGACACAGCGATACGCTCTCAGCGGAGGAAACGATGTTGTACAGCTTCCTCCCTCTCTATCTCTTGGTGGAGAAAACTGTACTGAACTGTAATGTTACAGTTAGAAATCTCACTCCTGACACATTACGCCATAACCATGTTTTTCCCCCCCGTATAACACATGTGAAGTCACCCTCACACCATGCTGTCCTTCAAGGTTACACTCGGGCTGACGTGGTATTTTTTTAATGACTTGGTGTATAAATGATTTTACAACACTGGCTGTCTATCAGAAGTGCCAAAATACTAGATGTTTAGATTTTTTTGGGGGGATGAATTTAAAGATACTTGGCTTTGAAAGTTCACAATCACAACATCTAAGCAATCAGCAGCTTCCTTTTAAAAATATAATATTGGACGTCAAGAAAGTAGCTATTAAGTCCTCATTCATTCGTGGACACAGGGATAGATGTGTGTGTGTGGAGGGGGAAATAGATCTCTGATTGACGCCACAGTATCATCTTATTTGCATGTAAGAACTTCTATGCAAATATGTCCAGCTGCCATGTGGACCACTGGTGAAAGGGAGGGGGGGCTGCAGGGACAATCCCAGGGGGGGGGGGGAAAGGAGCTCCCAATTGCTTCTAACACAGATTCAGAAAATAATCGTTTACAAAAGTTCAGGAAATATTCCGCCACCCCAACCCCTCCTCCTCCCCACTCACCCTCAGAGCTGGAAAATGAATATACTGAAGGGCAGCTTTTACTTAAAATAAGGAACAAATAAATAAAAAAGAACTTTAAAACCAAGTGGAAAGGCGGAAAAAGATTTACAGTCCATCCTCAGACAGATGCTTAAAAGAGAGGGGTAGATCCACAGCAGGTACCGGCTCACCTCGGCCTGTTGCGATTGGTCAGCATGTTGACTGCTCGCCCCGTCTACTCACAGACAACCTGATGACCTTCCAGCACTCCGCCACAGCGTGTTGTCCATCACTGGCCGTGCATGTTCACAGATATATGCCTTAGTTCATCAATTTTCACTCACTGTCTCTTTTCTCTCAGCCTGTATATTCAGGAGCAGAGTCCTCTGTCTTCTGATTTGTTAGTTTGCCTGTTCCACACAGACTGCCCGCTTGTATGTGATTGAAGTCAGACTCTGGCTCATCCTGGTCCTTGGGGGAGCTTTTGGAGTGGATCTTGCCAATCTCCTCGAGGGCACTGGCAAGAGAGTCAAGGTCAGCACCGTCCTGGTGGCGAGCCTCCCAAAGGCTCAGTATGACCGCCGACGGGCTCCGCTGCTTTGCAAAATAACCCAGGTTTCTGTAGAGGAGCACACAAAGCCGAATTAATGAATGACACAGGAAGAGGTCACTCTCAGGAACAAAACACTGGCAAAATGTTTAATATTGGCTTTAAATATGGACTGGATCCTTGCTGATGATGTATGTATTTATCTTACTAGATGTGAGTCAAACTGAATCTGTAAATGAGTAAAATCGTTTGAATTTCCTTTGAAAGAGTGTTGAGTGTGATTTGATGCACAGAAAACAAGGAAAATAGTTCTCAAACTGTGGACCTTAAAGGTACAATGTGGAAGAACTGAGACTGTCTAATTCATATTCCAAAAAAATCAGGGGCAGCATATCACAGCTAACTGCTTTTAGCTCAGTTACACGTGCAGCTAACTTAGCAGTCCTATTAGCTGACTGAGAACCAGAAATGGAGCCGGGCGAGCGGGCAACAGAAGCAGGCTCGGCAAGCTTCCGGTTAACATGGCCAGACCGGGACCAAACAGCCTCCGAGACCAAGGAGGCTGTGTGGCAATAGGAAATACAGTACTGAGGTGACTCTGACTTCGGGGACAACGAAGACACAGCGGGTTCAAGTGGTAAGGTACAGCTGAGCTATACTATCACACTATTGCCTCTCGAGGTACAAAGTGATATTACAATCCAGGATGGCCTGGGGCTGGCTGGTTAGCATGCTAACTTCAGTAGATAGCTCCTATGTGACACAACAGGCCACAAATAAATACATTCTCATCAATACACATTTGGTGCTCTAGTATTTGGCACAGAGGAATGATATATAGATCCGGCTTCTATATACACAATACTGAAATTATACTATTAATCAGTTCATTCTTGGCTGGTCTTTTCATTGGATTTGTTGCCAATCAATATTATATATTAAACATATTATTAAATGTTTAAAAATCTATTAGATAGATAGATAGACAGACAGACACCCAAACATTTATTTTCTAGAAGGTCCTACAGGTAGGTCTGTCAGGTCAAAGTAAATGAACCCCTTATACTGTACTTCACACACTGGTCCCATTATCCCATGCAAAATGGATTTGTTTTACTATAATTATGTATATTAAAACGTATACCTAGTTAGAGAATGAAATGCACAAAGAACGGTTATCCACATGTCCCACAACACTCCAAACGCCAATCCTGGATCACTACTAACAAAATCCATATGGGTCCTTGGGTCCTCTTCATTTGACTATAAGCAAATCCACTTATTATATCTGTAACTGAAAATAAATTTAACCTTAAATTTCTTAGTGCACTAAACAAAACCATCTTGTAGGTAAAACAAAAAGTAGGACCTATTAAAACTCTTAAAAACATAATAAAAATAAATTACCACCACAAAAGATGGGTAATTACTGGCAAACACTGTTTGATTTGGATTTAATTCTCAGGTGCTGCCAAAATTAAACAAAGGACGGCTTGTTGCCATGCCAATACAATGACTGTATGTGTCATGTTGTGTTGAATCCAGTCGGGGGCAGTGTTTCACTGCCACTCCTTCGTGCTTCACAAGAGAAAAATCATCAAGCAACATAAAAGGCTGCAGCCATTGGTCACATCAGGCTCAGTTCAAAGCCGCCCAACTTGGAGAAGAAAGCTTATCTGGATAATTTGGAATCTCAAAGGACTCTTAGATACCAGCGTCTCATGATTCATGCACTTAACAGGAGATTATAGCTGCCACAAGCTAAGACCAAATATAGAAGCAAAGACAACAACTGGATTGCGTAAATATTAGCGTAGTATCTCCTCATAAATGCATATTACATATTTTTTATTTCATCAAAAAGGACAAACAAGTGAAAAATAGGTCATCACATTTTGTTTGGCTGACTGACAGAAATGTTAGAGATGAATTTGATTTAACATTATTTTAGATTTTAATTAATGATATAATAGGGCCAGCAAAAAAACCAAAAACACAACACACATAAGCCCCAGCATACAGTTCAATTACCAGCCCTGTCTTCTGCTGCTGAGAAACAACATGAGAAATAAAAGGTACCTCGCAACAAGAAGCATATAAAGCCCCATTCGTGAGGGTAACAACACTCACAGGATTGTTATAATTCTTGTCTGCATGTGTTCATGGCGAGGCCATTACAGAGAAAAATGTGAATATATCGTGCAATCTCAGAGAGGATGCACATCATGCACTCACCGATCTAAGTGGAGTTTCTGGGCTAAGAGTTGCCAGTCCTTGCCCTTGGCATTGGCAGTGTCGAAGGTGGCACAGATCCTCTGGCGAATGGACAAGGGGATTTTGAAGGCCTTGGGCCCCGTCTGGGACGTGATGGTGCAGTCTGTCTGCATAAAAAATGGAACTGACTCCTTTTCAGTCTGGAGGAACAGAACAGAAACAGACTATAATCAGACTGGGGTCAGATAGGAATTGCAAATGTCACTCTGTGCTTCTTTTAACCAGCCTGGAGAGCCAGATGGACGGGGTTTAATGGGTCAGGACAATTCAGACAGGTGTGTAACATTTTAAAACATCAGTGCCTACACTTGAAACAAACAGGACAAATGTGGAGACATCTGGTAGGCTCTCGTCACGCAGTTAGTGCTGGCATTTCTCAAAATGAAAGCAATACTCCACCCCAAACCTATCTTTTGATTATTAAACACTCAGTGATGTGGACTTAAAATGTGGCTTTAAATGTTGGGAATTTGCTCAGTTTGGGTAAACAGAGGGTGAATCAGTTTGAATTCAGCTCAGTTACAATGGATCCCAAGCAAGCTGGAAGCTTCCGGTCAGCGATCTGATGCGAACGCGCAAGTCCCTCAAACCTGCATTCTATCGAACGGCCAGCAGGGGGCGACTCTTCTGGTAGCAAAAAGAAACCCGGCTTCATTAGAAATAATGGTAAAATGACCCTACTTCTCAGTTGAATAATTACCTCAGTAAACACTTTCATAATGAGTTTATGGTCTCAAGTTTTCTTCAATACAAAATGATGTTGATTTAGTAAATAATGGTCCCATTTATTTTAAAATAGACCATAAAGCAGAGTATGTTTCAGACACTGTGTAAATTTAACCAGCGTCGTTGAAAAAGCTTATTAGGAGTTGGCTGTTCACTTTCTCTGGTGAGTACATTTAGTTTTAAGACTGTTGTTCGCTAGACAAAGTTATCACAAACCAACGGGTGACGTCTGACGACTACGTCCATTTCTTATATACAGTCTATGATCCCAACAATGAAGGCCTGCCTCCCACCTACCACTGCTCAGAACCACTTTAACCCAGCGGCCTGCTAGGTGAGCAAGCACACAGTT
Organism: Micropterus dolomieu; assembly: GCF_021292245.1. Taxonomy (NCBI): domain Eukaryota; kingdom Metazoa; phylum Chordata; class Actinopteri; order Centrarchiformes; family Centrarchidae; genus Micropterus; species Micropterus dolomieu. Next base: position 4,388,812 of record NC_060170.1, on the reverse strand, counting down.
ACTTTCACAATAAGCAAAACACCATTCTCTAGAAAGCTAAAGAGGGACTTCATCCACCACACTCAACACAATATGTACTTAAAGCATACTGTAAATATGAGCATACACACAGACAGCAATGAATGAATGGGTTCACTATCGAACTCTATTGTAAGTTAAACATTGAAGCTGAGGTTGTCTATCATTAGAATGCTCGGCTTTCTGTAGCTTTTACCTTGAGATATTTCTGGTCTAATAATGCCTATATGATTACCATGCAGGCCACAGGCCGTCTGTCAACACTGGTGAACCGGATAGTAAAGGTTAATATCTGTCATGAACACTGAGTCTCCTCACAAATCATTGAAACTACTGAAAGAATTCCACTTTTTTCAGCAGTAGCAGAACCCACAACACAAACATGACTCACAAACCGTGGCAGCAACATGCATGTCCAAGATGTGTCAGTGTCCTCTGGCAAGACTCCTGTTGTCGCTTTGTGTATTTGGTTAAGTTGTGTGATTTGCAGTAGGGCTGCCCCCTAAAAGTTTTCACTGCTCAGTTAGTTCCGGGAAAAAACGACGACCTGACCTGGGAAGACGAGGTTTTCAGACCTGGGGCAAGGACCCAGTGGGAAATGCTGCCAGGGAGAGGCGCTGATGAGCACCACAACTGGATCAGAGCGAGTGGTTAACAGAAATGGGTTCAGCAGCCTCCCATTGATCACAGGCCAGCACAGAACGCAGTCTCCAAAACCAAGATAATAAGTCTAAGAGTATTTGTTTTTGTGAAGTTGGAAGTTATTTTCATTCCCGTGCTTTGAACGAGACTGTGATGTTACACTGTGTTGAAATAAATGAATGAAATATTCAGTCTCCTTGCTGTTTGATCTGATACATTCAGAATCATTACCGCCTGATGTTAACAGGCATCTCGCTGCGTGTCTCTTCTAAAATGTATATTTTAAAGGCTCATTATTACGGTTTTGTATTTCTCTGTAATGAAGTAGTGTTTACATTGATTCCTTAGCCCTGGACCTCAACCCATTTTCTGATGCCCCCCAAAAATATATTGAAATAATTAAATTAATCTCATAAATGTGCAAAGACTTGTCAATTAATGGCTTGTACTAGTGACTAGTAGGAGAATTTAAACGGTCGCAGCCCTAATTTGCAGCGCGCTTGTGTATTTGCAGCTAAATGCTGTGCATGTGCTGTCAAATTGATGAAGATGTTTTCTTAACTTGCTTGCCTTTTGTCTATTTGCATGTGTTGTCTTGAGTTGCAATGTGTTTGCCCTTGTCGACAACATAATTATCCGCCCCTTTGACTCCTGACTTCCTGTTTGGTCTCATATCACAGTCCAGCAGATACCCCACCATATCCAGCCTGAGGCACATCCAGCTCACGCACGCATGTCGTCTCCTGATGTTCCTTTAATTTTTATTTTATTGGCAGCCATTGACTAAAGAATTGACCAACTGACCTCTAAAGGTATGGTCACATTACACTTATTTACCTTAAAAATGTGCTCCATCTCCCATCCACTTGAATTCATGCCCATACGGCTGACAAATTCACGCATGCGTTGACAGTTTCGCTTCACTCTCCAGCCGGCTATGGTGGACTCGCAGTTCACTTTTGTTCACCTGTGACTGAGCGGTTGTGCGTGGTCGACATATAGAAACACTGACGCAGTGTGTTTGGAAACACAGTATTACTGCCATTCTGCTGTGTGCCATCAACCTGTTTAGTACATCACGCTGCCAGACTTCCAACAGCATCGCTCTCTTACACTGTTTACAGTCTGTGATAGCTCCGCTCAGTATTTATTTATCACCCACTGGAGCCCTGACATCACATTCTTTGTCAGGGCTGAGGGCTGGACCGTTTTATTGAATGGAAAGCTGATGTAACAACGCCCTGCACATGATCAACACAACGCAATGCGCTCAACATAAGGAGGGATGCAGAGCTCAGTGTAGAGGCACACAGTAGTGTAGTTATACATGCACATACATCAGAAACTGTATATGTAATTTTCAAGTTGTCGGTTATCATCTCAGGTCAGGCTGTTTGCTGACTTTGTAAAATGCAATAACGTTGGCTTTTCATTCAAGTGAGGCAACAGGCCTAACCAGGACAACAATATATGTGTCTATCCACCACTTTTTATTGCAAATTTTCAAGTTGTGCATTAACCCGCATGGCTGAGGTGGAAAAGTTGGTGTTTTGATAAAACATCAGGTATGTGTGGAATGATGAGGAGACTACAACATTTCTCAAATTAATATGTTTTAACAAACACAAATTTGGGTTTGGGCACTACGCTAAACTGAGGCTTTTTGAAGACCCTTTTTTTCTCTCTCTCTCTCTCTCTCTCTCTCTCACCTGTAATTCACTGGTCTTGCTGTTTTGCGTGCATTCTGTGCTGCCGACAACTGCCACAACAGCCGGCTATTTAAAAAAAATAAAATATTCTTTGTGTGGTTCATCAACGGTGATAAATTATCCGAAAGTCAACTCGGCACAACACCAGTGAAGCTGGGCCTCCGTCTCTTCAGCAAGTGTTCCCCCTGCCACTACACACATACACGCTACGCCTACACGTGCGCACTGATGACCCAGGGTTAGGGGTTACAATTTTGGATTTATTCACGCACTTTAAAAACAAGTTTTTTTCTTTTTAAATATTTATTTACAGCATTAAACGTTGAAGTGTATATTGTGATAGGCTATATATTACCTTATTGAGAGAAAAATCAGACGTTGAGCACCCCCATATCACCAAAATGACATGATCCTTCTTTCGACTGTGAGATTGAGTCGAATCAGTCAATCAATCAATCTAATCTTCAACTATCTGGGGTCAGCCCTAATATAATTTATTATATATTATCATATTTAATGATCATATTTATTTTACTGTGTTAGCATGTGAGTGTGTGTCTGAGAAGAGTGAATAGAAGCAGTTTCTTTTATGAGAGATGACTAATTTTTTAGTATGAAACATGCAATGACAATAAAAGCATTCACTCCTGTGGCCGTGGAGCAGCTTTAAAACGGCTGGGCTGGTGCTTTGTATGAAGACAGTATTGATCCAACCTGCAGACCCACACTGTAAAATGGTGTAGACTCTCCACCTCTTTTTACTGTATGTGAGGAAATGAACGTGGTGATGATTTGAATTCTACTCACAGCTCCTATAAATGCTTTTATTTCTTCTTCCTATCTGACAAACCCTAACCAATCATGAAGGTAGGATTAAAACAAACCATAAAAATTAATTGCAAATAATATTTCACCCGTGTTTGTGACTGTAATGCCACAAGTTTAAATAGTGTTGGTGGCCTTGAGATAGGACAAGCACATTTGTGAGTGGTTGTGAAAAAGCAGTTGGGTAAAATCAATGAGTAGCACTCTCTTCTGCCTTAACAACTACTGTCAAGGTGCTCTTGAGTGAGGATTTCTAACTCCTAGCTGCTCCAGTGGAGCTGCTCAGCGGCTGACAGAAGACTGTTGTTACACTGGGCAGCTCCCAGGTGTTAATGCATGTGAATGTGATGCAGACTATTTGCTGGAACACATGTCTCCCTGGACAAATAAAGGTTAAAAAATATGTACGCTAAACGCGGTGAACAGCTGGATCTCTGATATCTGCGTTTAGCATAAATCTGTTGAAGAGTAGAGAGGAAGGAAGAGTGTCCTAACCGCTCTATTAATACACAATGCAAGCACAGGAGAGCTGGCCCTGCTGTCAGTGGACACACTCCAGGAAGGTTACATAAAGGTTGAATGCGAAAGTGAACCCCCCCCACCACCCTCCACCCTCCCCCACCTTCCCCAAGCTGCCGCAGCTGCAGAGTCTCACCTCGGCCACAGCCGTGTAGACCTGCAGAATCTGCTCATGGCCTTTGACCTGCCGCACGCTGATTTTGCAGGAGAGCTGGGCGGTGGCAGGGCTGTATCTCTCCAGAGAGAAGGCACAGTGCAGGGGCTGCTGGTTGCTGCACCACACTTGGGGGAAGGAGAACTCCTGAGGTGGCAGAAGAGGGACATCAGAAACATAACACAGTACACGGCAATGTTAACATATGCTCTAAATGAGATGATTCAGCTCCCTGTTCTACATGTGGCCACGCTGTCACATGCACAGCCACTTGCAGCACACTGCAAGATAAAAGGTAAGAGTTGGCTTTGAAGTCTCAATGGCTTGATGTATTTATGCAGGGAAATAACTATTGTTGAAGAGAGAAAGACAAAATCCTGATATTATTATCGAGCCTGATTCCCTCGTACAGTATCTGTGATGGCAGAAGCAGCTTGCGGGCTAAGTACTGTAAGCAATAGGAATACGAGATTTCCTTTGATGTATAATTAATTTCCAGAGAATCTGTGTGGAAACGTCCTTGACCTCTACTAGACTCCGTCTCCGCCATATCTGCATATTAAAAGTGACCTGTAAACGATTCTTAGTGAAGAATGTGGCATTAAAAGCTGCGGCCGGGGTGCGAACTGATGACTTAACCCTTGCAGCTTTGATCTCGGATGCCTGGTGCAGCTCACGGCAGCAGATAATTGAGTCTGGGAGCGGTGGCCGAGGAGGGAGGGGGCGGAGGGGGGAGGAGTGACGGACGTGGAAAGCTCGGATGCTCTTTAGCACTAAAAGCTGACTTGATGTATGGCATGACGCTCGGCTATTATTCTACACCTGCTCCGCCAAAGCAGCTTCACGGTGCCTGACTGTCATCCCGAAGCCCTCATAAATAAGTCTGTGGAGAGAGTGGGTGTAAGACACAGAGCTTTCACCCTGCATTCAGATCTTTAGCAACAACAGCGTACAGCGGGGACACAGCTCAGCTGCTCTGCAAACGGCAACAACAGGTACAAAACAGCATTCATAGCCTGCTGCGGTGCGCCTCATCATATACTGCTTCCATCTTAATGCCCCTGCAAGCAAAACAAACATAAAGCTATTAATCTCACGTCACGGCCATCTTAAAGATCCTCAAGAGAGAATGTGGATGACAGCAGGATTCAAGCTACAAGAGCGGTTTTAAAGCACAAAAGAGTCGAAGAGAAATTATTTTCATTAAGCCGGATTTGACTATCTTCTTTGTAGGAGCATATGTGATAAGTATGGCTGCCAGACATCACTGCCTATGAAGGTTGTATTTATTAGCATCTGACTACCTTAGCTGCAGTTTAGAGCGGGTTTAAAATGCATGCTAAGCTAGGCCTGATCGCTGTGTCAAAACGAACACAGGTTCAGCTCAGTTCTTTATTCTTCTTTCGGATACTTGGATACTTTCCAAATCAATCTGTCTCTTGTTAGTTTCTCCAAAGTTTCCTAGCCCAGCTTTAACACATTTGGCCCCTACGATATTAACTCTGTAACCTAACAATATGCTGCTTTATCAATTATTAGTAAAATACACTACTTGTATTCACTGTTGGGAGTAACGTGTACAAAAGTAACGCATTATAGTAATGCATGGCTTTTTGCTGTAATTGGGGTAATATTACACCCGTTACAATCTCAGTAACACATATGCACTTTAACATGAAATTAAGTGTTTTTTTATTTGTTTTTTTTATAATTCACCAACACTGCAAAACATTTCAGCACTGCAAAAAAACAATAACTCTGTCAGTAAAAGATTAATGTTATTTCCTGTTGCTGGAACTCGATGGTTGAGATTGTAGTCAGGGTGCAAACTATGGTGGAGCCAGGGAGAGCTTGGCTCCTCTTAATTCTTCTTAATGCTTCTCTAAAAACATGATATGTGAAATTAATATGAATCATGGATCATGCGTAAATAGGATTCTATATAAGTTGTCTTAAACGATTTACTTTCATGATTGGAGAGGCTGCTGTCAGTCCTGTCAGAGAGTCGGGAGATTTAAATAATTAATGAAGTTATGCTGCTGTACCTCATGCGTTCTTTATAGGGAGATGATTCATCCTATTTCACCCATCCGCAACCCACTATTAATCTGAATGTTCATTTTTATGACCCACCCGATCTGCAGATATAACTGTAATCTGCAAATCACTAGAACCCACCTATGCAGGCACATCTTACTATCTGAATAATGCGTCCATTAAACAGCAGTGAAAGTAACTCAAAAATAACATGCAAGTAGTGTAAAGCATTACAATTCAGTGATATTGTAATATAACTAATTACTCTCAAATGACAGTAACTAGTAATTCATAATTTATTACATTTTGGAAGTAACTTACCCAACACTGCTTGTATTAAAATTGTAGGAAAAACATACTAATGACTTAAAAACATTTATGAATGCAGACTTAAGTAAGAAAGTAAGAAAAATACGCTCTATTAAAATACAATAAAAAAGTATTATTTTTTCAATGTTATTATTTTTTGTAATTTATGAAAGAAAGGGTCTATTAGTGCTAAAATAAGAGCTGGTAGGATGCCTCAGGCCACTTCCGCTTCAGACCTCCACTGTCAGGCCGTTCAGGACAGGAAATACACGCAAAAACTACAAAATAAAAGCGTGCGATTTGACAGGATACGCATTCAAAAATTATAAAGGTTAATCACGTAGACATAGGGGGAGGGTTTTGGTCGTTGATTTATATTTAATTATTTTGTCAACATTGTAACGGGAAACTAGCAGGCTAATTCCTTAAATATAGCATATTGATTTGAGCCTATTCTACTTAGCACTTAAAGTGCCAATGTAGCAACAAAGCCCACTGTATATCGCTTCAATCATTCAACTAGTAACAGTATCTTTTTTTACAGGCACTGTTTATTTATTCTGCCAAAATATGACGTTAATTCCGGCCATACAGCTAGTCACATCCTGTCACAGAAAAAGATCGTCGTTGATTAAGAGTGTAACTTAGCCTCTCTTCCAGTCATCTTAAAAGAAACACACACACACTTCTCAATCATAATTTACCTTTGAAGAGTAATATACTATGACATTTTACTGCAATCAGCTGAATTTAATAGGAAAAAAACAGATAACTGTGGAAAGGTAGGCAGGGATTAATAAATAAATAATAGAAGCCTGGACAGAGACCTCATTGCTCATTATGTGGTCAACACTTTCTCTCACACACAGCAGCCCACTACTTGCCCCAGATGCGTGTGATACTGCAACAAAGTTCAAGTTTTAAAAGCCTGAAATAAACCAACAAAGACTACTGTCCAAGGAGAGACCGCAAATCCGCCCTTTATCGTATCATATTAATTATTAATCATGTCGTAATGACATTCAAGCGGTGCGCACAGAGGGTGCGCAGCATAGTTCGTTTGGAAAACGTGTTTATTTTAGTGTGTTTATCTTATTAATATAATGTACATTTGTCATTAAAAATAATGGTTGTTGCTGGTAAATGAATTACTGTTCCATCAAAATATCTACCACTATCAATATTTGTACATCTACATCACGCAAATTAGGATATGCCAACATTGGCTGTGGTGAGGAGTAGTATCTTTATGGATAACTGTTTAAATAACCGTGTGTTTTAAATATCTCACTGCTCCAAAACAGCTGATTCAAACTATCAACTCCTTATGAATCCTGAAGCTGCCTCAATCAGCTGTGTTGAAGCAGGGAGAGATTAAATCATGCAGGACAGGGGGAAACTTTCTTCAGGAGAGGGTTAGGAAACACTGTCGTAGTACATAAACTTCAGTACAACTAAGATCAATTCGTACAGCCAGCAAAGTCTTTGCACACTGTTTAACGTTAAGTGTGAAAAGCTACACCGAACGGTCTAAACGATATAGATCTTTATTAGATTAGATTATTATTTTATATCTTCTTTTGGACAAATAACTAACCTGAGCGTTGTCAACATGCTAAGACAAATGCAAACCTATGCCCTTGCAAAATGTTTAGCAAAAACGAACACACAGTAGATTCATAACGTATCAATAGTTTACGTTATCCAAAGGGGAAAAAAGCTAATCCTGCTACTTCAGGAGCTAACGCTAGCCACCGTTGGCGTAGCCTAACGTTACCAATGTAGAACGACAAATAACCTAACTTACACACGTGTAACATTCTGTAATTTGTGTGATTTAGATGTACAATATTGCCAGCGGTAGCTATTGACGGCGAACATAGACCAAGAGCAATGCATTCAGGCTTTACTCTGTTTTGGATAATGCTAGCCAGTCACCTACCGCTGTCGCGATGTGTAGAGTAGCGAAACAACCGGGAATTCATTACGTTCATACTGAAAAGGGTCAGTAGACTGCTTTGCTGGTTGCAAATGTCCAGTGTGTCATCTTAAGAGAATTAGTATCATTTTGTTTTTCATATTGGACATTCTGAGCTCTTCTGATCAGTAACACAAAGATGGTGAGTTGATGATATGAATTGATATGAATGACTCACAACAATGAATGTTTGATAATGAGATCTGAGTTATTCAGTGAATGCACAGCTGTATCAATGATGTCTGGATTATCATTATAATGGCTGTTATTTGTTATCAGAATAGTTGTTTGGCATGGTCACTTGGCTGTTTAGCTGTTCACTGTTATAATGTTGTCTTGGAAAGTTGTCTTAAATACAATACAACCCATTAGTCACTGTAAAATACATCCCATAATACACAAAGTAAATATGGCCAACTGGATAATCTGTAGCTAACAAACACAAACATATCACAGCCCCACACAGTTTAGTAAATAAACCCTGAGAGGAGCAGAGCGGAAACATCACAGCAAGTAGCTCTTAGCAGAAAATAAACAGGATCTTGCAAATTAGCACTTTAGTATCCTTGTCAGTGACTGCCATGGTTACCTGACATGTGGTAAAGGGTTTGATGCTCCACAGGAACTGGGGAACATCCTGGATGGACACCTGGAGGCTGAAGGTGTTCGCTCGGAAAGGCAACAACTTTGGCTCCTCGAGGAGCTGACCCCCTCTGGTCTTCTCTGCAGCCACCACTCCCTGGAGGGGGAGAAAGAGCAATGAAGAAAGGAAAGGAAAGGAAGGAAGGAGAAGACGGCAAGGAAAGGAAGGAAGGAGAAGGCGGCAGAGAATGGAAGGAGAGGGGTCAGAAAGAAAAAGGGGTTAAGACCTCTCTTAACCCCTTATATATATATAATTTAGAAGAAAACACACAAGAGAAATTAGATGAATACGAGAGAAAACTAAGAATCCTCTCCTTTTCTTTGAAGGTACAGTACCTTTGCATATCAGCACAAACACCTGTTGCTAATCCCTTCCTCTGTCACATCCACTAATTGAGTCATCACAAATATTAATACAGGAACAGGCCAGCAAGAAGTGACGTCAAGTCTCCGCCGAGCAAATCATACAACTCTTGCTCACATTAGCATCACATTTGCAGCCTCAACATGACAGATTGAAGCTTGAATTTAATGCTTGGGAGACGTGTGCGTCGGGGGGCAAACGTCCATCTCCCAAATTGAATTTGTGATGATGAAAGAGCACTTTGATTGTCGCTTGCAGTTATTCATCTGTCATCATTGTTCAGTGTCCCGGTGGGACGGTTCCATGTCTGGCCTGTCTATCCTTAGCTATCTGAATCACAAAGGGAAAAGACTGGGAACAGAGCTGTGACTAATGCCATGCTACGCTGACTGATTCTGACTAAGTGGCTGTCCATGCAAGAGCTTGGTTATGCATGTGTGTGCATGGTTGAGTGTGTGTATGCACTTATATGCATATGTTTGCAGAAAAGCGTGCCCGAGGCGTATTGCATCTTGCCATTGCTGTAGGTGGGGGAAAAAAGAAAAAAATCAATTATTGGCAAAATGCAGATGAAAGACTTTCATATGAAAAACAAATGTGGCAGCAGGGAACCTAAAATATGGTATTCAAAACTGTTAGACACAGAGCAGCTGGACAACGCTGGGTTTCTTTGTTTTCCCATAGCTAGCTTGTATCTATGATAACATTTCCTCGATCGAACTCATCTGAAGCTGTCAAGATGCCATGACTGAAGTTTTGTGTAGACTGTGGCTGCTGCTGATCTGCTGTTTGACACATCACACACAGTGACTGTGTCTTAGATCATGTTTTACAGCTAAGGGGTGTTGCAATGTCAACCAAGAATGAGAAATCCAGACAGAAGAATTGAAAAGTTGTTGGGAGTTATTTTCTGAGTCCAGGGCTCCAAAACGACTTCTTCCAAAACTTGTGACTGCAGGATCGAGCCACAACTGCAACCACAGAAATGTTCTCGCTAGAACAAGTTATATTTTATATTTTTCGTAGCAGATTGAAAAATATCTTGTGATGAAGCTGGTAAAGAGTCAGCTATCTTTAACTTTCATTTCATTTTTTTCATTTTTTTCTTACTTTAGAAATTCAAATTAGCATGTGACATATGTAGCTACCTCTGGAGATTTTATGCGCAGGACTTAGCTACTTTCCATTGAAAATAGTTTGTAGCACTGGTTTCATTTCAAAGGATTTAATGAGCATTAAACTCTCCCTGTTGAATCATCAGTACAAAACATAAGCAAGGCATATACAGGAATCCTGAGGTAAAATTCAATACCTTTAAGACCCTTTTAAGACGTTTCAATATATTTAGAGATAAGATATATATAAGACTGTTACGCCACTTTGAGCTGTAAATCAGCAACACACCTTTAAAAGGGGAATTGCAGAGGAAGGAATTTATTAATTATAATTAAATACATTCATAACATTTGTATTCCCTGTATGTGACTAGGTTGTAACCTCACCTAGAAATTGAGGCATTCACCAGCATTCTCAGTTGCCTATAAGCCTATATAGGCCAAATGTTTTCTATGTGAAGGACTGGTCGGATTTCCTGAATTGTCTTACATAGGCTATGACGTTACTGTAAAACATTTTGTGTTTTAGTTGGTTCAAACCAGATAACGTTAGCTTACCTGCAAACGCCGACCAGTTGATAACTACCTGACCTAGTTGTAGCTTATTTTCAGGCATAAATATCGAAAGTTTTTATAAGAATAACTTTAGTTAAACAGATGTAAAATAGAACAAGGGTAACATGTTGCTCACAGACGGAGGCAGCTAGAAGCAGCACATATTGGCACAATGGCATCCTGGATCTGGCTACTACAGAGGCTCGATCCACAACCTGGAGGAGGAGCTAGTATAAATGACTGTATTAGTATATACAGTCATATACACTATGTAAAGTATATTGTTAATATAATAGTAAACTGTAATATCATATAATAGTACAGTATATTATAGCTAGTATAATATTCATTCCAGCCACAGCTGTTTCAGTTTGGGGTTGTAACTTTTTTATTAATTAACTTTGTGCACGAAAAATTTTCTACATGGTAGTTAGTCTCTAACTTTAATTTTAAGTAGGATACAAACTCGTCAGTAATAATTAATTTATGCAGAACGATTAGTTCAACATTTGGAAAGTTTGCTGTAGCACATCAAACCTTTTATTATGTCCCGCTCCATCCAGGCTGTGATTGATCTGATCACGAAGTGACACTGACAAGCACAATGGCTTTATGAAAAGTTGAACGTGTTTCAATAACAGGCACTGATTTGGCTCAATAGCCTGCTAACATTAGCCAAACCCAAATATTGCTTCTATTTCCCCTGTTATCTTCTGTCTTACCCCTTCACCCGCTGACAGCACATCTTGCTCTTGTTTTTGGGTAACGGGGCTGTTCAAGCCGCCACAGCAATATTATGTAGCTGCAGCTCCGGAGGCTGCAGTTTCATGACCCGCACAGTCCTGGGACCACAGTTCTAGGACCGTAGTTCTTTTGTGTGCAGCTATAGGGTTAAGCGGTCGACATTCATATAATCAATAACTTAAGTTTAGGCACACACTCTGTGATGGTTGTGGTAAGGCTAATTGGCTTCGGGGGAGCTCTAAAGAGTTACATAGCTGCTAGCTAGCAAGCTAACCAGCCAGCTAGCTAGCAGTATCAAAGTAAACAAGGGTCCTAGAAATGCAGTTCTGGTCGTCGTAGGATTGCGGTCCTGAAACTGCAGCCTCTGGTATTGGCCTGGCTTGGTGGAATATTACAGTCGGTTGTGCTCGTAAAACTATTTTTAGGGGCGCATGACAGTGAAATACTCACACGGTAGATCCTTGGGCCTAACGTTATACAGAAGAATCACTCACAAACTGGCTCCCCAGGTTTCCTTTAACATTTTCAAAGCTAAAATACTATTTATACTAGGGCTTTACTATGATTTCTATCAAGTTTAAAGGCTGATTTTTGCTCCTTAATGAAAGTTGAAAAATACAGATGGTTAATTGTGGTTTAAACAATTTTTTATGGTCAGAACATGAAAATCACTTATCAAACAGTGGATCACTTCACAAATCTGAGGTAGAAAATTCAAAACTATTATGTTAAATTTTTTCAACAAATATGAACGAGTTAGTTAGTAAGTTAAAAAGTAAGTGCTAATTTATTCATCATTCAAATAAATCAGATCATACATTGCATATTTATTAAACATTTTTTATATTGTTATATTATACTGTGATAACTATTGACAGGCTATTGTTTTATTGTCCAGCCCTAATTTATAGTATGACTTGACTGAATAAGTGATGTTTATTATGTACTGAGAGATTTACATCCATATTGCTCAGTCTGCCCTGAGAATCAACATTTTAATCAACGTGAATCCAATGCTTTCCACCAGGATTAAATTCGTGTTTGGTCTGAAAGCACCATTACACACACTCTGGGTCTGAAAAGTGAAGCCAACATGGAAGTTCCTTAAACCTGCATTATTTCTAATCATGGTGACTCAACTGGTTGCAAAAAGAAGTCTGATTGAATAGAAGTCAATGAGAAAATGACACTACTTGTCACTTTTTCTATCTCAGTAAAAAAACTAACTTCCCTAATGAGTTTATTGTCTTATTATCTACTTGAAAGTATTCTTCATTATAGCATGATGTTTAATTTGTAAATTATAGTAAAGTATGCTTTGGGGCATTGCTACCTTGTGATAGACAAGTCGCTACTATTTCGACTGGTCAGGTGTAGCACTGCGTGTCCCTCCCCATTTCCACCCTCTCATCCAAATATGGTCACTTCTGGTTCCAAAAAGCCAAAATGCCAATCTTGAGGCTTCAAAATGGTAGTCCACAAACCAACGGGTGACGTCACGGTGGCTACGTCCCCTTCTTATATACAGTCTATGGGAAACATGCAGAAAGTGCATTGCTAGTAATATCTATGGGACGTCCAAGCAACACAGACTTAACAGCTCACCACCGGCCCTGTTTATATATCACATAATAACTACTGTGCTAAAAATCATTTTGTTCATCACATTGAAAAAAAACAGATGAAGATGATGTTAGAATTCAGGACAGTGTAGAAACCTCTGCCAAGGCTAAAGGTTGAGGTGAACAGTATTTTCTGGAAGCATTTACACTGGAAGGTAACATCTTCCAGCAGAATACTAATATAGGTGGTATTTTCAGGTAGGAAGCTTGTATCCATTGTCTCCCCACTACATTCTGAATGCTGTGACCTTGGAAATGGAGGGCCATTATTTTGGCCCATTCCGAAGCAACAAGACTTGCCTTTGTTGTTACAGCTGATACAACATTTTTGGGGCAATTTTAAGATCTTTACATGTACTGAATGATCTGTTAATTCTAGAATGGGATGATGAAGTCTTTAAAAGGTGCATCAATTTGGATATAAATATGTGGAAAATGTGACTTGTTGAAGAGCTTCTCTTTTATAAGAGACAGCAGCATTGCTGAGGAATATCATAGAAAATATCAGAAATTCATCCTTCCTTGGTCTCTGCTGAAGAAAATGTCTCCCTCACACAAGTGTTTGTGTTGCATTAGGTTTCCTGTTGATCCAGAATCCAGTCTGTGATTGTACCGGAGCTTGGAAAAACACACAGCAGAGATGTGGTGCTAACAGACAAGAGCCCAAGGGACACGTAAAAGTCTGGCATCTGCTTGGCAGGATGGAAATTCATAAACCAAATCCAGAATGCATTTTAAAGCCAGCTGCTGCTGACGGCTGTGACATGACAGAAAGGCGGTCGGGAGGCAGAGTCAGTCACGAGGCTCGTGGTGCTCTGTTCAGCTCGGCTCAGCTCTTCTGTTAGTCTAGTCTCTCCGGGGAGGAAGGGAAGCTTAATTTCCCTGATGTTCACTGATGAGAGCTCAATGCTTAAAAACCTTATAGGTCGCTGAATGATAATCAAATCAAACAAGATAAAAGAAGAATGATTGGTTAACATTTGAATGGCAGTGATTACAGTATGGCAGCCTTTGTCTCTGTCTATTAAAACCTCTGGAAGACAATCTGTCAGGCTGTTACAGAGTCCCCACTATCAGCTCTGCAGCATTGTTTCACAGTGGTAATGAATCTGCAATCACTCACATGGTTTAACTGGTAGACAGCACAGGCTGAGGTCCCTGCTGCCTCAGACAGCCGAGGCAAAAACCACATACACACAAGATGTTCAGTTTGAATCTAGGCCATGACCTGCAATATGTACTTCCTAAAAGAGTTGAAATTGCTAAAGTGAAAATGTGCATTCTCACGTTTTTGTGAAAGAGGTTAGAGAGGCAAAGTGTTGCACAGTTGTGATGCACAGTTGCAGAAAGATTGCCGATTTGCTGCTTTGAATTCTGGACTGTTGGGGAAATGTGTAAGAAATGCTTCCCCCTCTCTCCCTCTCGCAAAAAAACAATGATTCATTAGTGACAAGCCAACAGTATATTAAATCACAATGTAGCAGTCTTACTTTGATGTCATGCAGATAGTTTTTGTTTTAATTTACTCATATTTGAGATATTTGCTTCTGAGATTTCTGCCTCCAACCCAATACATAATCGAAATATAATGGAGATGAATGGAACTTAATTTGTCCTTGTAGCTCAGGATATTATACAAACCTCATTGTTAATAGTTTTCAAGGGGACTAAGAAATAGTCCCCTTGAAAACCTTGGACAGTGGGTTCTGTTCTGGGAGTAATGAGCACACTGGAGCAAGGCACTGCAGACACAGAACAACATTTGCATTCATTTGGAGTTGTGTTTCTGGCAAACTGACTAGTGTCAGTCCAATATTCACTTTCCTTTTAGGTTTTGTTTTCATCCTCCACCAGCTCCTGAGTGAAAATTCAGGCTCTTTAGCTGCCAAATGTTCCATTATGTTTACCACCTAGCTGCTAACTTTGTCTGTCTGTTGTTTGTCGCTAGGTATGTAGTGTAACAATGGGTATATCCGAGCTTTTGGCTGAAAACAGTTGAAAATAGCTTGCCACTGGAAATAAGGCTGATGAGAACCATGACAATGCACCGAAACAGTAAAGTTGCGAACAGCAAAACCAAAACAATGAGCTGAAAATGCTACAACACTCTGTAACACTGAGGGGAACTGCAAAGCCAGGTGATATTCTCCGTGGGTTTGTCACCACGAGTGACACCTGTCAAATTACACAAAGTGATTTGATCCATTCTTAATATAAAAACATCGAGTAATGCAGCTTTAAGTCTGTCCTGCAAATGTGTTGCCATTAGATGCAACAGTAAATTTACCTTTGAGGGTTTTTTGTATATGTAGGCATCGTGCATTAAAGGGAGAACTTTTCACTTTTCACTACACATATTCTTCTTTAGCAAACATTAGAAACAAGTACTGTACTAAGTCGTACAGCTAAAGAAGGAACTTCCATGATGCTGCCAGATCCCAGGGTAAACAAATGAACTCAAACACTGGCAAAAGGAGTAAATAGTATTACCTTTCTTACATTCTTGACGGCGTAAAGAAGAGAGCAGACGTTCCACCATGGCCAATAAATTAAATGCACCAGTCTAGTATTAACTAGCTTTTGCCCTATGAATTATCAGTTTATAACCTCAGACTCGGCTTGGTAAAAATCATGACTCAACCTTTGTTGAATGAACAAAACATAAGAAAACAGTGAGCCAAACACACAACCAGTGTCCTTCCCCCACCTGAAAGGCGTGTGGCGTGTCATCCACACAGTACACCCGCAGGATGTAGCTCACGGAGCCGGCCTCCATGCTCCCAAACACAGCCAGCTTCAGCCTCTTGACGGCAGCCTGCGTCAGGGGCTCGCCCACCAGGGCGTACGAGCCCGGCTGGTCTAGCAGCAAGTGGCAGTTTGTCGAGTCCATCAGGCAGTAACAGGAAGTGGACTCCTCCTCCACCGTCATCACTTCCTGCAATAAAGAACAGAAGACATACCCAAAAGACGCATTAGGTATCTTTCTGATGTTATCAGCCTAAAGCTGCTTTTGGTGATGCTGACCCCATGACTCTCAGCAAGAACATAAAATATGGTGCATTTTTCACTTGCATAATTGATCAAATACAGAAATATTTTTTCTTTAAAATTTAAATGCTGAGTGATTTTTCAGTTCAGGGAGATTATTTTGGAGAAAATTGTCCTTTTTCTAGATAGTAAAATACGGCCTTCAATAATAGTACATACAATATAGGTTGGTTCTTTCTTCAAATAGGATATTCTTACCTGTTTCCTGCTGAGAATAAAATGGAGCAAAAAAGATTATTTGCACTATAATATCAAATTCTTAGTATTCAAACACGCAGTAAAAGCTTCTTGCACTCTGGAAAGTCTAATGGAAAGGTGTGTCATTACATTAGCTAGAACACTGAAGCATATACTGAATACAAGTACACAGTCTTTACATATCATCTCCACCACCACACAGTTTTAGACAGGTTAGTTCTGTCAGCAGGGGTTACACACTTTAATGTACTTGTTCACCACACTCACTTCTCCATCTCAAGTGCTTCAATTCAGTTCAGCAGAAAAGTAGGCTGATCAAGAGATAAGGGTTCAACTACAGCCAAAAAGCTGGGTTATGGGGCCGATGACCAAAGGAGATGAGTCCTGTCTTGGTGTGAACCTTTAACTATAGTTTAATTACAGGCGTGAAAGGTCCTATAATTAAATTTGGACATATCTTTAATGTCTTTACTTTTTCCCAAAATTGTCAATATGCATACCTTGGATGACACCAAGCAAGGCAGATTAATTTACCTAAGATCACTAACACTAAGATCAGATTTAAGTACCACATACTATATATTCTTAACTATATCACAAAGGATTATCTTGCACTTGTTTACATTTGTAATTTTTAGCTCCCAATTCCCTACATACAATACACATTTCTTCAGTTCTTCTGTTTCTCTACAAATACCACTTCACAAAGTGTGAAACATTTAAAGTTTATCTAGTTAATGAGAACATATATTTTAACTCCTTAGAGGGGAATTAGAATTAGAATCCACTCACATTATATAAAACTAAGCTATAAACAACCTCCAATAATCACAAATAATCACTTTGTTTTACACACTGCGTGAGACTTTCCCGCCGCAGAGAAACCCTTCAACATACCGTCTGTTATACACAAAGTTGCAGGCAGAGTTTGTTGCTGAAGCCTGTTATAGAACTGAATATTCATGCCCAGAGCTACATGGATATCACGGCTAGAAAACTGTGCAAATGAACTTCTGTAGACAGTAGAATGTATTATGGATTGAGTTCTGGTACATTGCTGTTGCATAATGGTGTAGGTAACATAACACAGGTTTAAATCACAAAGCAAAAACCCACACCAGTTGTGAGCAGTCTCCTGAGAATGTGAAAAACCATTTACTACATGAGTGATGGTGTTAGTACATAGCAGAACACAAAATAGTCATTATAAACAATATAGACAGTATAATTTATGAGGTGACAACAGCAGCCAGGAAATACTTCATTATGTCCAACTGGAATGAAGGAATATTTTATGTTCTGGCTTTCATTTTTTCCTTTCCTTTCCTTTCAAACATCAGACATTGAACAGAATACATTACAGTGTAACAAACCCAGCAAGGACTGGGAGTTCTATTATACCAATGGGAGTTAATGACAAGCCAAGGGAAATATCCAAAAGTGCTTTTGCAATGAACAAGTGAGCTCATTCAAATGAATGCCGTTTCAAGCACTCTTGGTTGAGTGCATTGTTGTGACGGAAATCAGAAATGATGTGTCACCAATTCCACTGAAAACTCCCTTTACTTCAAGGGAAATATACTCGAACAAATACTGCAAATGATGCATAATATGATAAGTAAAGATTTGTTTTTAACCTACTCGAGAGCCAAAATGTAAGGGATTCCTGCGTTAGGATAAATCTGGTAGAGAAAGGCAAAGTGCACCGAATTCCCCTTTAAGTATCTTCCCTTCATTATCCAAACCATCTCACAACATTATCACACAGTATGTTGCAACCCCCTTCTTAGCAAGCAGAAAGAAGCCATGAAATACACGTGATTATACAAGTTAATGAGGAGCTGTGAGACCAAACAGCATGCTAAAAATTTGAGCCTGAGGAGCAGTATTTATTCCCTCACAAATAATCACAAGTTAACTGGCAGTATGGCAATCAGACGGCAGGTTACTAGCCATCATGCCCTGCAAGACAGCACACCTCCTTCTGTTCACTCACTGTTGGGTTGCTTTAGAACAGCGTTACACGCCAGATAACTACAGTCCATTATGCCAACATGTGTTTTGACCTATAAGAGAGTATTACAACAACATGGAAATACTAAGTGATATTCTATATTTGTCTTGAGGTTTATGGGTCAGTTTTGACTTTGGAAACAACAGGGGAGAAAATGATCTCACCACAAGGTCTATTTAGTAGCAGTTCTGGAGCTGCCAAATGATTTTGTGGTGAGATTGTTTGTCAAAATGAAAAGACCCAAGCCGACCATAAACTGATCCTACCAACAAGCACTGTCTAAAAAAACTTAATTCTTCTGTAGTTTATTTTCAGTCAAACACACACAAAACATCCAACTGCTGTAAGTACTCACTGAATATGTAGTAGTATGCAGTTGAAAATAGTCCCCCAAAAATGTACTATTCCCTCCAGTTTGAGGTATATTTGTCAAAAACTACATTTGCCAGCGGTTTAAGGAAATTACAGACCCATTTAAAAAATTTAAAGGAATAGTTCCACATTTTAGGGAAAATGTTGTTTTTGGTTCTTATTGTGAGGTAAAGTGAATTGAACATGTGTATTTCAAGTGAATGTGATGTATTTATTATATTAGCTACAAGATGTATAAACTTTGATATATCTTTCGTTTTTGTTGCAAGTTAACTGGTACCTTCTAATTTTGTGTTTCAGTTGTTGTCTGTCTAGGGTGTGGGTGGAAGCAGCAGAGTGAGCCAACTGTTTTCGTTCTGTGTATTTTTGTGTATTCGTTTTTTTGTTTTCACTGTGTACTAGTTACGTTTTGTCTTTGTATAATGTATTTGTGTTTTTGGACCCTTTGAAAACGAGATGCTGCATCTCAAAATTGACATTGAAACCTACAGCCAGGAAACATTAGCTTAGCATAAAGTAAGCTGAATAAGCTATAAGCAGTTCTGGCACGGAGAATAATTTTTTGAGTGATTCTTAAGTGGATTTATGAACGCTTATTCACAATAGACATCGGAGAGGATGAA
>NC_060170.1:4350755-4369224 GCF_021292245.1 Micropterus dolomieu | reverse complement strand
TGTGTGGAGGCCCAGACCGAGGGAGGTTGGCGGTGGTGTGGTGCTTCTTCCATTTCCTGATAACTGCACCGACAGTTGATCTTTTCTCTCCAAGTTGCTTTCCGATTCTCTTGTAGCCCATCCCAGCCTTGTGCAGATCAACAATCTTGTCCCTGATGTCCGTAGAAAGCTCTTTGGTCTTGCCCATGGTGGTGATGTTGGATGCTGGTTGTTTGGGTGTTGACAGGTGTCTTTTATACAGGTAACGAGGTGAGGCAGGTGTATTTGATGTAGATAATTGGTTGGGATTGGGGCTGTGTCTTAAAGAAAGACTAACTGGCTTGTAGGAGCCAGAATACTTGCTGTTTGGTAGGGGGTCATATACTTGTTTTTCCTCATCAGATGGTTATCAATTTTTATAAATTCATATGATGTGATTTTCTGGAATTTTCTTTGGGATTCTGTCTTTCACTGTTAGAATGTACATATGATTAAAATTGTAGATTGTTGCATTCTTTGTAAGTGGGCAAACCTGCAAAATCAGCAAGGGGTCAAATACTTTTTTCCCCCACTGTACATTAACCTATTGGGAGAAAACTGATAGTTGTATTTTAAATAAGATGTTGCCAAAATGGCAATTGTGATCCTCATTTTGCTGCGAAGTTTCGAGATTGACAGTTGAATCACGCTCTACCCATCAAAGCATTGAATCTTCGACTATTCGGGGTCAGCCCTTCTACTAATGTATCTTGCTTTGGATATTACAAAAGATTATCTGAATTAAAAGCGGGTGACATCTACTCCAGACTTCCCAATTACTGCCTCAACATCGGGCCCCAGTCAGATGTTGCAGGGGTGCAAGTACCATCTCATTGCACAACCACCTCACCCTCCTCCCTACGTCTCTCAGCCCACAGTCAGTTTTTCTGTTATGTCAACAGCAGCCCTGCTCTTGACTGGTCCGGAGAGAGCTCTCGATCCCTCAGCCAACAGCAATGAGCCCGATCACACATTTAATGTAAAGTGTAGGCAAGGAGCAGATTACATGCTCCTTAAGTAGCCTCCATCTCGGGGTCCCGAGAGTCCAGCGGCAACCTTAAAGAAGTGCCCGAGGCTAGCAGACTCTTCTCAATTCCACTTGTCATCACGATGAAGGGCTTTATGTGCAGCTTCTTCATTTTCTACATGAGGTGCATCATTTTAAGTGAGCGATGACTCACTCCTCGGGGACCCGGGGAGCTGTGCAAAGTGGCAGATTGGGCTGGGAGAGGAGACGACGGGCTTAATAAATGCACATATTAGCACGCTCCATTAGCTTCACCTTTATTTGCTTGTAGTCTCCCACCTGTTTGTCCCACTGTGCTTTTGTCCATTTCTAAGTTGATGCAGACACCTTATGTGGTGCACGGATACATTAATCACTCAGGCATCTAGAGGTGAAGCTCCGTGCATTGCTACTATCTCCGGCTAAGACATGCAGTGTAAGTTCTCCTGCTTTGATCATTCATAGCATCTATCAACATCTATCTTCTGTGCTAGTTTCGTCTTTCAACTGCAAAGTCTTAACTGCAAGGCATTCATTAGAACAACTTCAGTAATTAAGGCCTGGCAAAGTTACTTGATTGAAAGAACTGCTCTGTAAACCATTAACAATAACTTAAACTAATCACTGATCTGTCTGTGCCTTGATTTATAATACCACCATAATGACTATTCAACTAACTTTGATACCACTTCATCTCTAGTGCCAGACCTTGTCGTACTTCAACCCACCTGACTGAAATGAGTGTAAGCAACAAGGCTAATCACTTGAAACAACTCACCATGCTATTTGGTGACTTATCATTGAGAGTGCCACTCAGATAAACCAAAAATAACATCTGAAATCACTGAAGTTGACTAAATGCTTGAAGTGCTTGTGTAATTGGCATACAAACAGTGTTTTGTCAAGTTGAGGCATTATTGTATATTTTTCTAGCTTTTGTACTGCAGACAGTGATGATAAAAACTTAGACAGTTACTGTTAGGGGCAATGTTTGGCTGATGTTAAACAACCAGTTATTACATGTATTAATATTGCTGATAATATTATCCATAATTGTATTATGTATGTACTTACATACTACTACTCAAACTGTCTTTGCAACTTATCAGGCTCATTGCTATTGGCAGTCAGTGATTGCCCAATGGGAGACCTTCACGACTACACCTTGACAAGGTGACACTACTTCATAGAGTATATAAGCTACAAAACAGTACAGAATTGAGTATTTGTCGTATATACTTAACATAATATTATCGATTCAGGACAAAACTGACTGAAAGGCGGGGACTAAGAGAAAAAGACGCAATTACATCTTCTGCTACTTCAGCACCACAGACAGCGCCATGGATTTATCAATATACAGCAGTTAGGCTGCAGATATTTCAGAGCCTGGTCAGGGCTATAGATTCTAACTTGCACAAACCTCAGTCAGATAAAGGATCAATGAGTTCGCCAGACTAGACCAACATATTCCACTAAACAACCCCTCCTAGGGGAAGGAGAGGGTGAATGGCAGGTTAACAGGGGGAACTCATATTGGTCATTTTCCTAACAAGGGGGATGCCCCCCCCCCAAATCACCTACTGGCTATTGGTGCTGAGTTCATCAAAGGAACCTGAATGCTTACCAGTGAATTGTTCACTCTCCAAAGTGGTTTTGATAAAGTCAATAAAAGACAGAGATGCGTGTGCGTATAGATGTTAGCTGAGTTGTGGGTCTGTTTCAACAAAATTGGAAAAGATGATGACCATACTGAAAATCAATTTCCATCCCTTTAAAACAAACTTTAAATGTTTTAAAGTTTCTATAGGTATTTAAAGAAATAAAACCTATAAACACGTCATTAAAACTTTCATTTTGGAGACCTGGTTGATTTTGTGTTGGGGCCTTGTCAATCGATGTTGGGCAGTCAGCCCATCTGTTTACGCTTTAACGCAAGACAACTACTTTTGTTTTCATTTAATAAGCACATTCAATCTTCTTTTTTATCTATGGATGCGCTAGGAGCTGTTCTCTAGCATCAACATCAGCCCAAAATAAAACATTGGCAAACATGGCATTACAAATCAATAGCTAATGTTTGGATTTCATTGATGTGATTTTTCTACTAGTACATGTACATACTGACATGTAATTAGCCATGAGAAACACGATGTGTCTAACATGTGTGTGAAGTGTTGACTGTATCTATAACATTTATAGAAACATGTATAATTGTGTTTTCACTTTTGACTTGAATAAATGGGAGCAGAGCAGTAAACAGTGATTTGTGTTACTTATATATAATAAAATATATGTATTAAAAACAGGGGGAATTAAAATAAAAAACTAACTGTTTTAAATAAAGAGTTCTTTGGGCAGTTAAATCAAGGCCATGACCATCATGTCAGAATTTATGGTAACTGTCCATTTTTGAGTTTTCAGTTCTCTTTTGCAGTGTTTACCTGAGTAATAATGAAAAGTGTGTGAGCAATAAATACAATTTCATTTAAATTCATTTTTATTTAAATAGCACCAATTCACAACATGAGTTGTCTCATTGGACTTTTCGAAGAGCAGGTCTAGTTATTAACAGGGACCCAACAATGAACAAGAACTTGGGGACAGAGGCAAGGAAAATCTTCCTTTTAACAGGTAGAAACCTTGAGCAGAACTATGACCCAGGATGGGCGGCCATCTGCCTCGAAATCTACAGTTAAATTATGAATGTGATGCTATTGAGCAAGTCTGACTTTGAGATACTAGCTGGCTATTACACCATGTACAACATGTAAAAAAGAAGTGCTGCAATAAAGAGAGGGTGACCTAGAACAATGCTACGCCACATAAGCCATACATAACAGACAAGAAGGGGGAATGTCATTGTCCTCAACATACCGTAGAAGTGATAGATGAATTGTTCCACCTCTGGAGCAGTCAAACATTTCAGATCAAGATGGATCTCAGTTTGAAGTTTGACAGCTCTACACTTTTCTAAAGTATAATGTCACCTTGGTAGGGACAGAGAGTTGTGCGCTCTGGACTGAAACCATGAGCAATGTGTCCAACCCGAGACCTGTGCTGTGAGATCTATGGACCATGAGAGCTGATGGCTTAAAAGCAGGAGCTGCCACTTCCAGAAAAACAGATCAGCTGGGTCAGTCACCGTGGGCAGCCTGGACTCTGGCTAGAGGGCCAGGCATCCAAGCAGGAAGCTATGTCACACCTATGCACTGGTGCACTTCTACTGACAACCATGTATATTAGATTATCATTTTAGCCCTCAAACTCTGCTATGTACTTTGTGAGTTTTAAGAGATTTATGGAATAAAACTTGTCTGGAAGTGTCTAGACAACAATAAATAACATCTCTAGTGTTCAACTGGGCCTCATTCATAACACACACATATGGAAACTAGTTTCATCGTTAAAAGCAATTTTTCCTACCATGACAAAGCTGTTCTGCACCAATAGGTTGAGGGATTTATCTTGCAATACATAGTGCTCATAAAATCTCAGAGGCAAAGGGAATATGTCTGACCTAAGCAAAACCGCACCTTCAGAAGATTTAGATGAGCCTTTGAAAAGCTCCAAGAACACATCTTTAAAAAATAAACTTCAATGGGACTCTATCAGGGTGTGGAGAAGGAGGTTGAACAGGGATTGGGGCTGGACGCAGCAGCGGGAAAGAAAGGATGCGATTCTCTGCATGTCCTCTGGCCTGCCAGGGTGTAGACAGTGATTGACAGCTGGCGAGATGACAAGCACAACAGACCACGGGGAGAAATATGGCTGTCTACAGTAAACATCTCTCCGCTCACACTGTGCGACGGAAATAATAAGCACTTGAAAAGCACCTCCATGGTCAAAACCAAATACTGTCAGGATGGAGCCTGAAATATTTTGAAGTGTTTCAAAGGTAGATAAGCCAGTGGGAGAAGCCAGACACTGTGTGCTGGCAGGAAAGAATCTATAACAGGAGATGAAGGAAGCTCTAGACCTTCTTGTAAAGATTTATAAAGGCGTCATGGATTACACATACACTACACCTTTCAACAACACTGCCTAAAGATGATTTGCTGCAAAGGCTTGTGATTCATGGGGTTCTATGTACTGCACAGCACATTGTAACCCTGTTGAGAACAAAGTAGAGCCGCTCTGCATGATTTGCGGGCAGTAAAAAACACGTATCAGACTTCTTCAAAAGGGAAACTTGACTGACTGCCTAAAAAATTGACCTCAAATACAAAAGCCCTCTGTCATGATGACAGGCGTAACTTGCTCCTTATGGTGCTGTTTGCATCTTTTTTATTTCAGTGCCCTGTCAAGGCGATCCACAACCCTGTCATTTGTACCGCTAATGTGTGCATTTCATGGGGTCTCTTTTCTTTCACCACTTTGTTCAAGCGGAGCGGTGTGAATAAACAGTGACACTTCAGAGGAAACTGCAAATCCTTGTGGCTCTCCGCGGGGAAGAGCGTGCAAAACCCCCCCGGAGAGAAGCTCAGTCCATCCAAGGGTCATTACCTAGCTGTGAGCAGAATACATAATGCTCGTACTGCCAAGATGAAAGGCCTCGGGAGACGTCTGCACCTTCTATTCCGCCGTGCATGTCCATCAGGGCCCGCAGCTCCATTCATCACTGCATTCATCATCGTTTAAACAAGCTTCCCGGGTCGTGACTCTATCCGGAGCGCCACATTGTTGACACCAAGTGGAGTACATAACTACATATTGACTCTCTCAAAAAGAGATTGGAGGATTGGAGGTTTGACTTTGCTTCCTACGAGTCCGTTGGCTTAATGAAAGACTCCATTGCAGAGCCCCCGGGATCGAGCAGTGTAAGCAGAGATTCTCCACAGCAGCTGGGACATCAAAGCCCAGACTACCACCTGTGAGGGGGTTCTGGAAATGAACACCCATATCGTGACATCTAGAGGACTCCTATAGGAAGTGGGAGCTAGGATGTGGTGCTCGCTGGGCCCATCTGTCACACAGCCCGCCGGTAAACATACAGAGATGTGGGGACGGCCATGGGGAGGGTCACACACCTACCCTCTGTATGTTTGTAAGCAAACACAATTTAGCAGCCTGCTCATAGTATAAACAGCCAAACATATGGGCAACTAAAAACTACTTGCATAATCAAGTGATTTTTTAATTCATTTTATCATTAATTTAAAAAAAAGAATCATCAGTGAATTACTAAGCTTGTCTATTAAACACGAGAGGCGACACTTGGTTTTATTTTTGTTGGCCAACTTTTGAATTGTACCTCAAACTGAGTATTTTTTGTTTGCTTACTGGAATACAGACAGATGGACTGAGGAGATTTGAACTGAGATAAGGACGCATTAATTGGTTGTTGAACTGTGGGTTTTGTATTGAGCGCTTACTTTATAACACACTGTATTAAACTTAGTTTTTCTTGTGGTCTGTAGGCCGACCTGATGATATTATATCATATTATTTAATGCCATGACTTGACTCAAACTATCTTTCTCATATTATTATTATTTTATATATCTTCTCCACCATTGCTCAATAATAATTCTACCTAATTCATCATAACACAAGAAAGAACATTATTCTGTTTTCTAATATTGTGTTGGTCATAGTATACACTGATTTACTGTTTGCCCTTTTTGAATAATACAGAAGGTAAAGAGCTTAAAAATTAATCGCAAATTAAATCGCTGTCGCAATATTGCTAAAAATAATCGCAATTAGATTATTTTCCAAAATCGTTCAGCCCTAATGCAACGCCTGCTCGTATTCCTTTGTGCTACTCAAAACTATAAAAAACACATGATCCACACTTTTGCTCCTTCATTACCTTGAACACACATGCTGCAGTTACACCGTCCAGCTGCCCCAAATACTCACTAGAGCACCAAATGTGGATTAATTCACAGCTGAAAATAGTCCCAAACAAATGTGTACATTTTGTTAAAAACTGACCAGCTGTTTCAGGAAATTACTGAGCTGTCAGTTACGACTTATATCTTCAGCAGAACTTGGAGCTGACAGCCACTGACAGGGCAGGGAAGTCAAGAAAGTATTGACAAACAGACTGACACGTTGTCAGTTTGGTCTTTTCATGGGATTTGTTGATGATCTGAAGTATAAACTACAATACCAGCCTTATCCTTTTAAAGTTTATAAAAAGTAAAACAAAATAAAAAAAATACTTTGCCCATCATAAGTGAGCAAGACTCCATCTTCAGGTATCTTTTTTTGTCTAACAAAGATATTTATTAACAATGAAATTACACAGAGCACAACTATGGGGTAAATACATGTAACACATGTGAGAGCAAACCTTTGGCTCTGCAATTAATCTTTTTGAGAACAAGAGAGCAAAACTGTATTTACTGAAAGGAAAACTTTCTTTTGATGGCAGCTTACCCTGTTTAGGTTATACTGCTCACACAATCTTTGTTCTCAAGTCAGCGCTTTCGCAAGTGACAGCTGCAAAGAATTACCAAAAAGTTTCTTAAAGGAGACCTATTATGCTTTTCCATATTTTATGACTTATCTACAATGTTACAATGTTGGATGTTCATGTTAAACATGGCCAAAGCTACAAATAATGAGGTAAAAGTATTAAAAGAAATTCTTTCGAGCCAAAACCTTTGGAACTGCTTTTTCTACCAACGGCTTCGTTTGACATCATACGGAGTTAGACGAAGCCGGTGTTCCATATATGGTAATTTGCTCTGCACAGCAACAGCACAGCAACGCTCAGTCTGTCTGTACCGCCCAGCGGCAACAGCAGCCTGGTAACATGCTCCAGGACTGGAAATGCAGTATAATAGGTCTCCTTCAAGCTAACTGAGGTATCTGCTGTGTTTACTTACAGTCATTCATAATGTGTCCTGCTTAATCCAAACATGTACTTACTCATTGACTAATTGAATCAGCACTAAAGCACTAACACAATCAATCCTCCAATTTATCTCTAAAGCTTGAAAATCTTTTTATTTCATACTTGAAAGAAACAATGAGTGGAGTAGGTATGATAAGAAAGAACACAGGCCCATTAAGCTGAACTCAGCACAGACAATAAACAGTAAGAAAACATATTTTTTTGGTCATCAGCGAGCTTGATTCTAATTCTGTATTAATTAAGCCACCAATGATAGAATGCGTTAAACTTATAACTTTATAATCTGCTCCAGTAAGATAACTATGTGTTGAGAAGTGAAGGTCTTACTGAGTGGCAGTAACAGAGGATGGTAAATAATTAGAGAGGAACAGGACGGTGAGGACAGACGATAGAGAGTCAGGGGAGATGGATGATAAGATGGAGGGAGACTGACAGACAGACAGATGCTTGAAATGATATTTGGGTAAACTCTGGCCTCACCTTGACTCTCCCTGATTGATCACCATGTACATCTCCCAGGACATATTTTCAGCCACGGCTCCATGAGGCACCAGCAGGCTGACCCCTGGAAAACACACACAAATGTGTCAACAGCAACAACTCCAACAGCCTGACAGTGTAGGAGAAAAGGCTTGTCTTTCATGCAGGGGTTATGGGAGTGTTATTTGAGAGCATAATTTTACTCGAATGAACTGTGGCATATTAAAGAATAAAGTGAACCAAATGTAGGTGTCAAAATGAACTGTTCCAATATGACTTTTAGTAGAAATACCTGATTATTTTCTAGAAATATAACAAAAACATTTAATATTTATCATGGCACATGCATACACTGACCATCACTGAATATAAAATACTTACACAGGATTGGACGCACACATTCACATCTATTGTAAGGGTTTCTGAATTTTGATTGGCTGTTAACAGTGACATTTGTTTAGGTTCTAGTATGTCAAATTGCTCTGACTGTCCTTTAAAATGAAACACTAAATGCATAGTTCGCCATCGCCCTCCAAAACCTGTTAA
The DNA here is from genome assembly GCF_021292245.1 of Micropterus dolomieu. Classification (NCBI taxonomy): domain Eukaryota; kingdom Metazoa; phylum Chordata; class Actinopteri; order Centrarchiformes; family Centrarchidae; genus Micropterus; species Micropterus dolomieu. The sequence continues at coordinate 4,360,306 of NC_060170.1, read as the reverse complement.
AGTTACAACAAAATACTATATGACTGTTTTCTGACCTGCTATCACTAAGGTTAAGTTTAGAAACATAATTGCTTGTTAGGAAACCTTCTTGGTTAAAAGAAAACAGCACTGACTGTTGGTAGAAAACAGGTTGTGAACAGCAATCTCCCACGCCAAAGTCACAAGCTTTGATCAGATCTTAAGTCAGATTTTTATTCATTTATAAAACTTTAAATAATTTCGCAATGTCCTCATTGGTAATAATTGTCACTGCGTACTACATTTAAAAGGTGTCACTTTGGCCTCAATTCATGTTGGACTGCAGAAAGAGACTAACTGAAGAGGTCAATTCATAACAACTTAATGTGTGAACAAATGAACCAGCACGTCCACAGCCTGCAGACACGCAGTAAGTATGTGCAATGTGAACGTCTGTATATTGATGCAGTGTTTTCATTGAGTTTTTCTTCATTTTGTCTGCTGAACTGAAAAAACATAACAGGCTGCAGTCCAGCTGAACCTGTGCCTGTTTTGACACAGCACAGGCTCTAGCTGTTCTAGGTTTTAAACCCCAACAAGTAATATAATCTACTACAACTAATCTTGATACTATTTGCATGCACAGTAAATTGTATTCTGTCATGTTGAATGCTTTTGTAAAATTTTCTTGACTTTTTCAGGTTCTAGTCAGGTGGAGTTGTCTTATATGTAAAGCACTTTTTGAATCCCCCGTGTATGAAATGTGCTAAACAAATAAAGCTGTTTGCTAATTTTGTTAAATGTGTTTCACAATGTGAAAGTAATTCGCCAGTAAACCTTATTTATTCATTCTGACACATTTTTAATCATGAGTGTCAATGAACCGGTCTGAATAAATGGTGTAGGAGGAGTTAGCAGAAAACATTTTTCTTCCTCTCTATTTTCTCTTTTCATTTTCTTTTCAGTGAGGTTTCTCAAGCTACAAAACGACATCTTGCAAGTATTCATATGACATAGAAATCACAGGGGAAAATTTTTTCTTTTATATTGTCAAATATCTGCCTGCTACTGTAGGTACCAGGTTTAAAAGAAACTCAAGACACACAAGAGTGTCTGCTGAATTTTGCTTGGCTCACTGCAGTGATGTTCTCTCACCGATCAGACTGACGTCATAGATTTGGGTACGCCTCAAAGCCAATTCATTCTCTCTTTAGTGGTTTGTCTCCAGTTGCATCAGTATCAGACATACATAGATGGAAGAACCAGTATTTGATTCAAGTTGTAAACAGAGTTTTTCTGACACAATCCAGAAGAATTAAAACAGCATTTCTATTAATTCTGATCTCCCAACCAGCAACGCTTGGTACACTTTTCATCATGCAATATCTTTCAAAAAGCAAGTGGAGATTTCTGCTGAGCAACACCGCCCAGCCACTGTTGCCTGACACTATTCATTTGCCTCTGAGCGACTGGAGAAGCATTCATATTGAAGAGAAGAGAGCATATAAAAGCCCTGCTTTACAAATAAAACGTTCAGAGGAGCAGAGTGGAAGATGACAGATAAAGAGGTTTTTGGCAGCTTTATAGAAAGGGAATATTTTGTAATACCTCAGCCATCTCTGAAATGTGCATTTTAACCAGTTTGTTTTCATTAAATAAACATTATGTGTCACATGCTGGTGCAGACTGAAATAACTAGGTGTGAAGTTTCTCACTCAACAGTAAGTCAAATACAACTGGAATTCTCGTGTGGTTAAAAGTTAAAAGTCTTGCACTAACAAAAAAAGAAAAAGAAAATTCACTTCCCAACAGCGGCCGTGAGAACTCAAAGCACTGTAACGTCAGTATGTGCAAAAAAACAAAGAATGTTCCTATTTTGGTGCTATATCACTAAGGTGAGGAGAAAGCTTCGGTAATCTGCAGCGAAGTGCTGCATATGGCCGGTTATTCAGTCTAATGAATAGCGGTCCCTGCAGACAGGCCTGTGTGAGTGCTGCACTTCACAGCAGTGACTCCTCAACTCAGACCCTCAGCCTGAACGACGACCGCGGGAGGCTGATTTCACTTCACCCCTCCACACCAGCCGAGGACCACAGAAGAGGGCTGTAAGTGCAACGCTACGCACGGACTGTTGACCTGCTGACAACTGGAACGGCCCATGCAAACTCCTCCAATTGCTCCATTTGTGTAGGCGTGACGTGACGACAGCGTGACCCCTGTTTGCCTGAGAGAACCTGCGAGGATGTGGAGGGATAACAAACAGCTACCTGTCTTGGCAACGGCAATGGTGGATCTTAGCAACAGCTTACAATATATAGTGTCTAATGAGTGTGTAAGTGCACTGGTAGTTGTGATATAGTAAGGATGTCTTACCGAAACTCAAACTTAGACAGGCCGAGTTACACTGTTAACACTTGTGTACATGCCTTATTATTTTTTCACACATTTCATTTTTAGTATGCTTTATATTTATTTTCATTTGTATTTCTTTGGCATGTATTCATGTTGTATGTGTGTTCATATACAGTACATGCATATGTGCTGATTTATGTTCTAACTGAAGGTTCGAGCAAATGATTAGATATGGACACCATTGGGGAGCTTAAATCATTAATGATTATGCATTACACAGACCAAAAAGAGATATTCTGACCTGGGTTCTATTTAATCTTATGGTACAAACAATAGAAAACTGAAAAACAAAAAAAGACAAATTTTTGTCAGTGGAATGATCACAGATTTGCTCAATGTAAGTACAGGAGCACCTGGAGGATTTGTTTTTTCTGTCCTTCTACTATTCCCCATGTAAACAAATGAATTTATTGACATCGCCTTTTAAAGAAAACCAACACTTTCAGTGAAGCTGTGAGCTCTTCCAAAGTAGTGCTTTGAGGATTATTGTTAGTAACGCTAAATGATTGGGCTGTAACTTCCACTGAGGACACCAGTGGCATGTCCTCTGTACTGTCTCTAGGAACTTGAGAGTTTTAATAACCCAACCAAGAAGAGGTTCCACTTTATTCATATATCCAAATGAAAAAAATCCACTTTGTTAAGACTATTTATAGTCTTTCAGGAAGCCACAGATTTGGATCTGTTTTTTAGCAGCTTACCACTTTCTAAAGCTGAGACAAGTTCACTGTACCACTTTTGTGTGTTCGCTGTCAAAACACAACAAAAAAGGACACACGCAGCAAACCGAAAAATTGGTGGAAAATGTAAGATGCTTGCGAGACATTCTGGGACGGCTGCAGCTCATGCTCAACAGCACTGGCTTATGATGGCTACTATAATGAGAAGTTACTGCAGCCTCTCATTACGGACACCGAGTGCCCAGTGTGCGAGCTGCTTTTCATTATCAACACCAAAAATAGATTGAGGCAGTGCTTTTTCTGCTAACAAACTCAGTCTGCGCTTGTGTCTACTTTTTTGTAAAGCTTACCAGTGTTTGGCACCACCAGCCGCCCTCCGGGGTAGCCGAACACGCCGGTGGTCTTCAGCTGCTCTTTGCAGGCGCTGAAGGGCCCGTTGAGGGTGAGCAGTCCCTTCTTGCGTCCATCCGCGGTACTGCAGTAGTCCCGGCTCAGGTCCCGCGGGAAGGTCTCGGCCGGGGCTTTGGCATGGAACTCTGCCCGTTCGGCCACACCTAGTGAAACCATAAAGGAGCTCTGAACTTTGACCTTGATGTCTGGCAGGGGGTCAAAGAGCTCTTTGTCTGCGCTGTCCTGGAAGCAGAGCGGAGTGCTGTATGTTCGTCCCACTGTTAAGTCGGGCTGCATCGAGGAGTTGAGAAGCAGCGGGTTGCCTACAGAGAGGACAGACAGCATAGCCACACATTCACCTAAAAGCGCTGCCCGCATGGGACTTGCATTATGTAGAGAACTTGTTAACTTAATGAATCAAAGCCCGACCTGTGTGTCCTGAACAGCACTCACGTGGGATAATGAAATTCACTGGCATCCCAGATACAGCTAAATAAGGTCAAGATCGGGTTATGTTTTTTTCTTTTTTTGTCATTTCTTGATATAGAAAAAAAAGTTGAAATTTTATAAAGCTAAAAAGTTGAAAAAAAAACATACATGACATTTTTGTCATTTTTCTATCATGGCATTTCTATCTGCAGCCTATACAGAAGATTACTCTACAATATTATTTTACAAAAAGCAGACATGAGATTAAAATCACCTTCAATCTACAGAATTAAGAGTACAATTCCTGGATGTCCTCAGGTAACAGTAATTCAGTTTTAAGAGCCACATCTCTGGACTCTTTCCACTCACATTTCCTGCAGCTGACCAGTGAAGCTCCAGCACCAATTAAAACAACATGTCCGGGCAGGCGACCAGTGCATCAGAGGTAAGGGAGCACAACCTGGACAGAAGGTCCAGGGCTCGGCGTCACGGTCAAAGCATTAGATTTAATTACCAAGCACACACACAGCTTGATCTCCATAATCCATCTGCTGGAGTCAGCTCCTCTGGACACCGAGTCGTCCTCCTGAAGGACAGGAGGGAGGGCCAGGAGGGGTGTAGGTGACTGCTCTGTAAATGAGGGGAGTCCTTCAGTGTGGACCCAACAGCCTGTGGAGGGGGCTCTTCATCTGTGGCCATTAGATGTGACGGCGCTGCCAAAAAGAGTGAGGAGCGCGCCGCATCGATCTGGCAGACTGCAGACATGCAGTGCCCCTGGGCGAGCCGTGCCAAGATAACGCCGAAGTCACTGAGTCCTTGCTGCCCAGCTGTTGCCTGGCGAGGGGTGCAAGGCGGGAGGCTAATGTTGTTTTATTTTTAGGGAAATCGTTAATTACCGGGGGCGTGATTTGTGATGAGCTTTCTGGGGTGTGTTGGTTTTGACTTGTTCTTCAAAACTCAACTTTTCCTTGTTTTTGTCTTCTTAGCATTCTAAGATACAGAACATGACCAGAAATGTATTCACATTTTAGTAACTGTGCTGCCCCTCCTATACAAAGTGAATTACAGTGAGTGGGGCTGCAACTAATCAATGTTTTCATTATTAATTCATCTGTTCATTCTTTTTTTCGACTAATCTGTTAATCATTAAGTCTAATACACCTTTCACGCCAGAGTTTCAATGTGCAAATGTCTTTAGCAAAGTGCCAAACTGACTTACTTCCTACTTTCACACACAGCATGCTGTCCTTACATACAAAGTGCACTACACTAAATGTTCACTCCTCAGAATACAGTTTCAGTGCTTGTTACTGTGTGTACAGCTCACAGAATCTGTGCAGTATTTCTCCTTATTTAATTACCGTGGTGAGCAAGCATTGCTAATTACTGTATTTAGAAGTTTAAACCTCTCATGTTTGATGTTGCTGTCAATAAAAACCACAATCCACCAACAGTTAACTGGTGGAGTTCAGTGCTAATCTCGGTAACCCAGCTGTGATTTAACCATAACATAGATTCCTTATTAGTTAGCCTCTAAACATGCTCGCTAATAACTTTTTTTAAGGTGGATCTCCACACTGACAGCTTTATGTTGTGTGCAGCGGTGTTCATAAGAGAGAGAGGGAGCGACCGAGATGAGGTGCTGAGAGAATATGCGCGCTGCCTGCAGCTCTGCAGTCAAACACAATTTTAAATAGGCCTAGTAAAGAAAAAAATCAAAACTCAATATGTGGCGGTCAGCGTTGGTGCTGTGACGGGTCGCCACAAATAATCAATGTATGGGAAACACTGGAGTGATGCTCCGGCTCGGACAGTTAGGCGCAGTGTGAGCGCAGGCCAGCAAGGAAGTGGGGAAGGGGTACAATCGTGCTCAGGCACGGTACAAGGCAAGCGGACCTAGTGTGAGTACGCCCTTAATTGAGAGAAATTGATTTACAGTTGCTTAATTTCATTACTTATCTGTACAACAACAACATAAGGATCACATTTAAATAATTATACTAGGCCTATTGTAGAAGAAGAACATTTTGTCGCTATAATAAAAGTTAAAACCAAATTCTGCATAATATCGTGTTGTTTTTAGTTCCGCTCCTGGATATAGAGCCTGGCTGAACTATTCTGGATTCTGCTCTGGACCTGCTCGGCTCAGCCTCCCACATTAGGGACTCTCAGCTACGGCTCCCCCCTGCTCTGCACAGCAACCACCAACCAGGTTTTGCAGCATCTGGTCTTACAGCCTGCCTCGATCTTCCTCGGCTCAATATCCGATCCCTTCAACCCTGCAATAAATATTCTTCTTTTATCTAACTCCAGTCTCCTCCTCCTCCGCAGTCCTGCACTTTGGTCTCCTAGCATTAACAAAGGAAAGGTAATAATAACTTGCTGTTTTAGTTAGCCTACGCTATAAGAATAAAGACACAGAGCGCACTTTCTCTGTGTCCCTCTCTCTCACACACAGACAGTGACTTACTCACTCATTACTGCTGTTTTTGCATGATTTTGTATGACTTCATTTGTTTTTATCTGTTAAGGTCAAAAGAGGGAATACAGCATTTTGTGTTATGAGTTTAGCATATTGAAACTCAAAGTAATCGTTAAACACTGTAAATGTCAGGAAATAGGGAAAATCCCAGTCACAGTTCACCATGAAGGTTTCATCGTCCAGTGTCTGGCCAACAGTGCAAAACCCAAAGCGAAACAGTTGTCCTTGGAAGATTTATCGATTATGAAAATATTTGGCCATCATTTTCTGTTGATCACCAAATCCACAGATCTACTAATCATTTCAGCCCTAACGGTGGATAAGGTTCATTTCAGCTTCCAGTATTACATCATTGCAGGGTTTGAGCCTAAACTAAAATAATGTTCCATGAAAAATGAAAAGATGCATTTTTCATTTTAAACAGTTTAATAGTGACAGAGAACCTACAAGCGACTCTGCAGATACTCCAGCTCTCGGTCGAAGCTGCAGCCCAGTGGACATTACCCTTCTGCAGCTGACATTCGATCACTGGCAAAATTTTCTCCCCTCCGGTCGAGTGGAGAATGATCTGATTATCGCTTGAGTGTGCATCTTTAAGAATGGCGCAGCGAAAATGGAATGGCAGTGGTGAGATGAGAGAAGTTAATGAAATGTACCTCAGGTTGAATACCTTGAGGGATAGGTTTGGAATTGGGCCTCTGATTAAAAATCACTCAGAAGGAGAAGTAATGTGGAGAGACAGGGTCAGGTCCGAAGACTCATTCAGCAGTCTGCCTTACAGCCGTTCCGGCTGTGGAGAGCCATCCGAAAGCATTTAAGTACTTCTTTCAGAATCTAAGTTTTTTTTTCTTGTGATTAATACGCCTGAAAAAGCTACTGATTTGCGATTAAACACACACCTTTAGAGGAGTTCCCCCCTAGAGGAAATGCTTAATTTCCTGCTATGTTTATGGCAAGGATGGTAAAATGTAAATGTAAAGCAACACAATCAGGTCAGAAGTGGGCTAATACGCCACAGCAACTTCCTCCAAATCAAACTGCGGCTGAGGAAGTGTTTTAGATTTCATGGGGAGCCTTGACCGGGCTTGATAGAGAGGAAAATGGAAAGGAGTGATTGTGGCCGGTGGAGGGCACAGCAGGCAGGCTGCGGAGAAAGCTGGCCTATTTAAATAGGATTGATGACATGCTGAATGTAGACCCAGCTGAAGCCACCTCCCAGCCCCCCTTCTTTTCCTCACACTCTTCCAATCGCGTTACAAGGCTGGAGCTTGACCGACTCCCCGGGCCTTGGGGGAGCGGGGGGCACAGCGTGGGCTCTGGCAGGGCTTCTCGCTGCGCTGTCAATGCGGCGGCGAGGATGGATCACCCCTCGCCACGATGGCTATCACTTGCGCTAACCCAGAAGTGTCAGTGACAGCAATATGAATGCCTGTAGCAAGGCTGGCCGGGACAGCCGCAGTCACATAACCAACAGAAGTTATTGCTGTGCACAACAAAAATTGAATTGATGTTCACTGTTCCATACCCCTCACATTTATCCATCAGTGGTTTAGGCCAGTGTAATCTGATGGAAGAGATTGGTTGCCTGACAGTCAAATGTGTGGTCCGCGGGGAGGGGGTGAAGCGGCGCCGGTCTCTATCAGAGATTGATTATCTCCTACTTCACAATAACAGAGGAGCAGGTCTGTCAAAATAGAAGGACAGGTCCTTTCACTGATTATGGAGGTATAAATCCTAAGCAGATAGGGAGGCTGCACGCCATTTTGCTCGATGCAAACAACTGTCATCAATCAAGGGGGCGGCCCTGTGTGAAAGGTCTTTGATGACGCTGCCTTTTGGCCTTGTGGTTGTCAGCACATGTCAGCGCGGAGCTGAGGGCACTCTCTCTTACCTTGTCTGGTGGTCTTGAAGTTGAACGACTGGAAACCCCCGGCGAGCGCAGAGGAGTCGATGACGTCCACGCCATATTCACTGTGGTTCTTCCTGTACAGCATGACGGCCACTACAAGGATTGCCACAGCGATGATCCCGGCTCCCAGGCCCGAGTACAGAGCTACGTCATTGGAGCTGTCCATACCTGAAGCACACGGGACACATGGAAAAGGAGAGCTACAGTAAATTCTCATTTTAAAGCAAATATTCAAATAATTTGAGTCTCCAATAATAGCCGGGGGCGTGGCCAGCTTGAACAAATACAGGCCCGTCACTAATAAAGTCTAGGTAAAAAACACACTGAAGCAGGTGGATTTAACTGTAAACAGTATACATGGTAAAATCTAGTATAATGTCCATTTCCGCAACACCAATTCAATAAAATTCATAGATTTCTTCTTTGTCGCACAGGTGATGGGCTGAATGAAGTCTTTTATGTCTCCAGAGAGACCCTCACAAAATCTGAAAAATTGCCACTTGAGTCAGCGTTGGACTGGGATGAAGACTATATCACTTTCAAATTATTATTATTTTGATTGCTTGATATTTATTTTATATATAATTGTTTTGTTTTTACATTTGATAGTGATTTCTTTCTTTTTTTTAAATTATTATTATTATTATTTTTTAATCAATAAATTATTTTTTGTATTTTTTGTCTATTAATATCGGGGCGGCTGTGGCTCAGGAGGTAGAGCGGGTTGGCTGTTAATCGGAAGGTCGGCGGTTCGATCCCTGGCTCCCCCTGGTTGCGTGTCGAAGTGTCCTTGGGCAATATACTGAACCCCGATTTGCCCCTGGCGGCTATTCCGCCAGTGTATGAATGAGTGTGAATGTTAGTTTCCGTTTGAGCACTTAGGCTCAGAGTATGAATGTGTGTGACTGGTGAATGCAGATGTAGTGTAAAAGCGCTTTGAGTGGTCGAAAAGACTAGAAAGGCGCTATACAAGTACGGAGCATTTACATTTACATATACACACACACACACGTTTACAGTATTATGTATTTATTTTATTTTTAATATATTTTTATTTTTTTAACACACACACACACACACACACACACACACACGCTTAATGTTTTATTTAATTTATTTAATTTTAATTTTTAATATATTTTTATTTTTTAACACAAACACATGCTTTAATTACTTGTTTAATTAAATGTATATTGATTGTTCTTATGTTGTATGTATGATGCTTTGGCAATATTGTTGTTACACATTCATGCCAATAAAGGTAATTTGAATTGAATTGACTACAAGTTTG
>NC_060170.1:4348571-4350735 GCF_021292245.1 Micropterus dolomieu | reverse complement strand
TAGCCGGGGGCGTGGCCAGCTTGAACAAATACAGGCCCGTCACTAATAAAGTCTAGGTAAAAAACACACTGAAGCAGGTGGATTTAACTGTAAACAGTATACATGGTAAAATCTAGTATAATGTCCATTTCCGCAACACCAATTCAATAAAATTCATAGATTTCTTCTTTGTCGCACAGGTGATGGGCTGAATGAAGTCTTTTATGTCTCCAGAGAGACCCTCACAAAATCTGAAAAATTGCCACTTGAGTCAGCGTTGGACTGGGATGAAGACTATATCACTTTCAAATTATTATTATTTTGATTGCTTGATATTTATTTTATATATAATTGTTTTGTTTTTACATTTGATAGTGATTTCTTTCTTTTTTTTAAATTATTATTATTAATATTTTTTAATCAATAAATTATTTTTTGTATTTTTTGTCTATTAATATACACACACACACGTTTACAGTATTATGTATTTATTTTATTTTTAATATATTTTTATTTTTTTAACACACACACACACACACACACACACACGCTTAATGTTTTATTTAATTTATTTAATTTTAATTTTTAATATATTTTTATTTTTTAACACAAACACATGCTTTAATTACTTGTTTAATTAAATGTATATTGATTGTTCTTATGTTGTATGTATGATGCTTTGGCAATATTGTTGTTACACATTCATGCCAATAAAGGTAATTTGAATTGAATTGACTACAAGTTTGAAAATAAAGAATTTCTTCAGGTGTGTCGTTAGAAAGAAGGGAGCTCTGTAACTCCTCGTCTCTGCTTGAGGCTAATAGCTAGCATTAGCCACTACTAGCATAATACAAACTGTCTGCTGGCTGTCGAGTTGTGGGTAATGCAGGTGAAAGATAAGGGTGCGTTAAACGTTTCATGTGAATATTCTGGGTGTTGATTTGCATTCATGCTTTTTTGGGGGTAATATGCAACGCGATGTGACTCTTACTGTTGGAATAATGCTGTCGAAATGTACATTATAGTGAATTCAAGACAGCAGGTAAACATGGATGAACTTCTGAGTTTGCATTAACTGGAAAAAAAGGCAAATGATATATAAAGGCCACATAAAACAACCTTGTCTCTGTTGTATTAATAAAGACCCAGAAACAGTGAGGAGAAGATGGAAGGAAAGCAGTGGAGACAATACTGTTATTATGTAGACATTCAAGGTCAACCACAGGCAGGAGTTGCAATGTGTTACACTGACTCCAGCATGGAAATGAAATAAGAAGGATGGAAAGTGGTAAGATGGAGCAGACCATCTGTCTTATCTCTCTATGCTACATTATGCACCACAGATACGAATAAATGAACATGTCCAGCCGTTACTCTAAACGGTTACATATCACACCCAAGCTGCTAACATAGAGGGGTGATTAGCCTAACTGCCTTTAGACCCGCCAGTCTATATCCAATAGCTATCATAGATATCTCACAGTGCAGGCTATCAAAGGTCATGCTGTGTAGCCCGTGGTCACCAGTCGTCACAAGGTCCAACCAGAGGAAAATTGATTGATTGAGTATTCCTACCAGGGTGATCACTTGCCAGACACCAGCTCAGTGCACTCCTGGTTCAATCATTCAAGCTTTTCTTAAAGCCTGCAAAGGAGGTAGTAAGCACGTCTTTTGCACTAATGTGGCAGGCTACAAAAAGCACTCAAGCTAGCACCTGACAATCACTTAGTTGGGCAAACTCCGACAAGTGATTGAAAGCCGCCACAGGAATGTGAGGGCAGCGCAGTAAATTGGTCAATTTAGCTCGTTTGCAATGATTACAACCCATTAATTCTCCACAACATAGCACATGTTCACTTGTCACAACCAATATATCTCCTGGCTCAAAGTAGAAACACAGCTGTGATGTCACGGTTTTCATAAAAAAAGTCAGGCACTGAGTAATGACATGAATGTGTAATGAGCACTTGCTGGGTTAAAACAGGAGTTGCTCAGATCAAAGTGAACTAAAAGGTGGTAATTCATTATGTTCCTGTTTCCAGTGTATACTGAGAGAATATAAACGACTGTCACTACTTTCTTTGCTAACTTTAAATTTAGAATATATCATCTCTTGTCCCCAGAATTCAGGGTATTACATATTAGCGGCAGGTGGGGGGGGGGGGGGGGGGGGGGGGGGAAAGGA
>NC_060170.1:4334597-4348551 GCF_021292245.1 Micropterus dolomieu | reverse complement strand
GGGGGGGGGGGGGGGGGGGGGGGGGGGGGGGGGGGGGGGGGGGGTAGGGAAAGAAAGATGAAAGAAATCCACAGAGGAAGACTCACTTTGAGGTTTAACGTCATGTAGCAGCTTTCGATCTGCAAAGACAGAGAGATAGAATGAGACAAAGAGGAGAGAAAGTGGTGATTAAAGTCCGAGCGTCTGTGAAGCGACTAACAAGTGTGGTCTCAGATCCAAAATCCTGAGTAGAGAGAAGCTCTTCTGCTGACTGTGCTAATGGACGATATACAGTATCTGATAAATAGCTAGGTAGGCATCATTACTGTTCTCATTTCACCATAGATAAAGGTGGTGCGGTGCCAACTGCTCAATGGCTTGGAAATGCCTTTGAGTGAGCTAATATTCTCCTAACAAGTCCAAAAAACAAGTTTGATTTATTTAAGAGGGATGAAGTTGCACAGTTTTCTCCCAGACTTTCTCCAAATGTAGGTTATGGAAACAAAAATTTACTTTTGTTTCTGACCAGTATTGGGGTGATTTAAATTGTTCCTTTTTTCTATGGAACAACTTTGAATCCAGTGAATAGTATGGACACCAGCATGCAGAGAGCAGACAACAGCCAAGACTAACATTTTGTAGTTTGGCTAACTCACAGAATTAATGTTAATTAGCTATATAAATTTGCTGGGATAGTTATCCTAATGGAGGAACTTTTATTGAACCCTACAGCTTGTTTTGACTTTAGGTCAAGTAAGAGATGTGCCTCTAGTGATTTGAAAACAGTTTTAATTTTTTGTTCAGCCACATAGTCTAGTGCTCACACTAGTGAGTAAAACATTCTGAATGTTAAGTCCTTGCATGAACCAAACAGTGCAATGACATTTCATTCCAAACGTCAAGCATCATTCAAGAAAGAATATCTGCCGTCTGTGAGATTCAGTATGACATATAATATGTCAAGTGAGCGTCACACAGGAGATAGAGTGCTGATATTATGATGCACTGGGCATCTGTGTCAAAACTCAGCGTGATGTTCACACCTGCTCAAACATGCTTGTGATGATTTGCCATGTTACATAGAGTGTATGATGATGATAATGATAGGACAATAATGAGAATGATGATGATGATGATGATGATAATGCCCAGCAGGGGAAAAAGGCCTTACTCTGGGTACACAATCCATCTGTGCAGTTCTCAGTGGCCTCACTGTTCCCTTCGCACATCTTGCCTCGGTGTCTGGGTGCTGGGGAGTTGCATTCCCTACTCCGCTGCCTCTCGCACTGACTGCTGCATATGGTCCATTCGCTCCACTCGTCCCAGCCTCCATCGACTGTAACATGAGGACATACAAATGTGGACAAAGAGATTTACAGACGTACTGCATGTGTCTGCACACATACTAAAAATGCAAACAAGAAGTCAAGAAAAAGTAATTTGAGGAGGCAGCTCAACTACACAGGCAAGCCAAACAAACAGAAAATTCACAAAAAGTCACAGCTTAAGTAACATTCATGTTGAATATCTTTGGAGATATTAGCTTTTTTTCAGTGAAAAGATTGATATCAACCTCTTGCCCGTATGTTCAGTGAATGGCTTGACCAGATTGACCAAGCTTAGCGAGTTAAGACTGGAGGCAGGGGACACAGCTAGCACGCTAAATTCCCTGAAATTCTTATTTTTACATTAAAACGAGAAATACAGTGTTCATTAATCATCTTTCACAATGTGGGTAGCTACATTTTTAAACTTTGTTCAGAGCCAGGCTAGCTGTTTGCTGACTCCTGTTTGCTTAAACACATTTAAACTAAACAAGCTTAAATACATTCTGACTCCTGTTCTTACTTGTTACCTGTGTTAACCTATCTCACTTTTTAAAAGAAAGCATATAGCCTGAGCACATTTCCCAACATATCAACCTGTTTCTTTGAGATAAATGCCTGCTCTTTCGATTTGGTGCTATATCTACACACATTAAACACTTAAATGTGTTCTTAGTGGGCACATACATACACACACACACACACACACACACACACACACACACACACACACACAATACACAGGTTGATGTGGTGGTAACGTTACAGCTTGACAAACATTTTCTCCCCATTAACCCCCGGGCCTGTTTATATAATGGGATTTGATACACGGATATGAAACCAAGACAGCCTGGTGCATGCTAATAGCTGGGGTTCCTCCACTATGCTCTGTCATCTGATCAAGGAAGAGCTCATCATGCTTAGCTTAACAAATATTGGGAGACCATATGGTGCCTGAAGATTTATTGGCAGCAGTTGCGATGCCCATAATATAGCCTTGTGGGTGGTGGAGAAGGTAATTTTCTTTTGCAATGTTCCATGGGCTTACCTACACCCTGCATTTCTTTGTAGTTTCTTCTCAGCTACTTGAAATGCAAACGATGTGTTTGTATGTTGGAGAGAGAACGTAGAGTGCTTCTGAGTTTGACCGCAGTTGCTGGTGAGTGTATGCATATTGTTTCTCCTGACAGCTCCTGATGACTTGTTCCCCTGAATAAGCTCATCTGCCTACTGGTAAACAATAGATACAATCTGACAAACTGTAATGACTGCCAAACTCTTACTTTTCATAATTTTCATAATAATTTTTTTTGGCTCAGTCTTCATGTCTAGTTTCTTAAATTGGCTAGTCACCAGGTCCTAATTAATTTGTTTTAGTGAAATCTTTGCAGCTAAGTAGACGTCACTTTATAATTTTGTGCCCCTTTCTTTCTTGATTCAGCCAATTGTTCCAAACACACCAGAGGATTTTGTTTCTATAAAACAACCTTCAAAAAAAGCTGCAAATGTATTTTTATTTTTTATGAACTTGCTATTGGTTTAGCCCCTGCCATGTTACATAAACTGGGAATAGATAGATAGAAACCAATGGATATTTATATAACAGCATACAAAATTGCAAAAAAGATTGTTAATTCAGCTTTAAGATCCAACATAGCTGTTAGTATCTTGGCTTCAAGCCTCTGCCCTGGCTTCCTGGTTTTACGCAGTCTTATCAAGTCTGTCTGTACTGTGTGCATGCAGAGCCCATCGAAGAAACATCGTTGACTGTTTTATCTCTTTAAGCTACAACACCATGATCTTTAAAATCTAAAGAGTCAAACTGAGACGGGAAGATTGAACACACGTCATAAAACCATAGGTCAAAGTCATCTTGTATAATTCTTCCCTGATCTGTATATAATTTAAAAAACAAAGCAAAAACTGTCATTTTGTTGCACTACTGTACAACTTTATTGTCCCATGAATCCAATATAAAGATCAAAAAACATAAATTATATATAGTAAATAATTAAAGCCCTGTATAAAACGTCACTTCAAAAGGTGGAAAACCTTTTTGGGGATATTTTCAGGTGCGTATTTGGTGTGCTAGTGAGTATTTATATGTGAAAGACAGCTGGAATCCCTCAAAGTAAACCACAATGGCCATGTTCGTTGTTAAGAGGGACCATGTCACCAAGTGGATTCGTGCAGCTCAATTAATGTATGTATTTTAATTAAACCTATCCTTAAAGTGAAAATATCTGACTATTTGACTGTTGCAGTTACAGGGTGAGTGCACAAATCACTACTTCTTTTCATCTTTGACACATGTCTTGCAACTCTACACTTCAGACGGCAACAGGATGATGATTGATATGTGTAAGAAATCTCAATTTACTATAAAAAAAATATGGTAAACGATTGTGTTAATGTCTATCTGTGCCATGCTAAAATGGTAACACAAGAAGAGAAGAGTCAAAAAGTCAGTTGACTCTCTCAGCAATGTCAAAGACACAGCGACATCTACTTAAAGTTTGCTATTATTAGCCACCATAAACCACTGGTCATACCAAACCAAATCAGTTACTGCCACTCTCAGTACGAGAGATTATGGTAGCTGGTTAGGTTTAGATGTCATTGCCACAGATACACAGTGGGACTACATGGTACACAATCTGTATTGGCTTAGTTTTAATCACCTGTTCTCCACTAGCACTTTAGTCTCCCCAACATGAGCTTCATTTCTATCAGTATTCTCGTCTCTCTTTGCTGTTTCTTGTTAAGTGGCTATCTGCCTTGTCATGGTGCCGGCCCCTGACCTCATCCATCCTCCGTGCTCTCCCTGCACTCAAACCATCATTAAGACAATGTTCTGGGCTGGCTTGTCAAAACTGGAAGGGCTTGTCAGTCAGCAGCTCAGGCAGCCTACACTTCACTCCTGTCTGCATATCCTTCCTCCCACAACACATGGATCAACCCTGATAACACCCGCTTTCCTCCCTGCTGCATCAGTTACTTCAGTCATTCTGTGAGGCCTCCAGGTCATGGTGGTGGCACAAGTCTGCTTATCTGTGCTTTAATCCGTATTCCTCTTCTTTTGTACTGAATTATTTTGAACCCCACACTGCAAACATAACCCATCCTCCACCTACTCTTAAGGCTGCATTTAAGGTTGACAGCTTTAATTGGCAGTGAGAGGCAGCTAGTTGAATACTTCTGTACCCGCACATTAGTCAGGGTCTAGAAATTCCATTTTTTGTTTCAGACTGCAAGCCAGAAAGTGAGTTTTGAAAGCCATACATTGGAGCACCTTTAAAAGCAAAAGCTGAGTTATTGTTATTGATCCCACCTCATCAGAGTTTTTCCTGCACAGAAGTCCAAGGCAGCTGACAGTATCATTTTCTGTGCCACGTTCATAAAAAGATGCATATTGCTGGAAATTTTAACTAGAAACTGTGTAGGTGCATAAATAAAGCTTGGGTGTAAAAGTTGGAAAACCACGATCCGATTTATTTCCCAGATCTAATTTTTTTAGTAAGGTATTTGAGGAAAACACAGACAGCACCCAAAAACTTGTTCCTGGCCAGTGAAATGGCTTTATGTATACAATTTATGGATACAATTTGCCTTTATCCTGACTGACAGGCGCTGTAGTAGGGGCTTGTTAATTACAAGGTAGTCACGCCCTACAGCATACCATGCTTTATCGTCTATTTTCCTCTAATTTACTAATTGAACATCATGCTGTATTGAAGAAGACTTTAAACTAGAGATTGAGACCATAAACTCATTTGAAAAGTGTTTACTGAGGTAATAAATCAAGTGAGAAGTAGAGTCATTTTGTCATTGACTCGACTGCAACAAGACTTTTTGCAACCAGTGGAAAATGTATTATGTCATGCGCAGCACGGTGGCCAAGACCATACAGAGATTCAACAGGACAGGTTTCACTCAGAACAGGCCTCACCAAGGTTGACCAAAGAAGTTGAGTGCAATCCAGAGGTTGTCTTTGGGAAAAAGATTTATGACTGCTGCCAGCATTGCTGCAGAGGTTGAAGGGGTGGGGGGTCAGCCTGTCAGGGCTCAGACCATACGCCGCACACTGCATCAAACTAGTCTGCATAGCTGTCGTCCCAGAAGGAAGCCTCTTCTAAAGATGATGCACAAGGAAGCCCGCAAACAGTTTGCTGAAGACAAGCAGACTAAGGACATGGATTACTGGAACCATGTCCTGCGGTCTGATGAGACCAAGATAAACTTGTTTGGTTCAGATGGTGTCAAGCGTGTGTGGCAGCAACCAGGTGAAGAGTACAAAGACAAGTGTGTCTTGCCTACAGTCAAGCATGGTGGTCTGGGGCTGCATGAGTGCTGCCGGCACTGGGGAGTTACAGTTCATTGAGGGAACCATGACTGCCAACATGTACTGTGACATACTGAAGCAGAGCATCATCCCCTCCCTTCACAGACTGGTCCACAGGGCAGTATTCCAACATGATAACGACCCAAACACACCTCCAAGACGACCACTGCCTTGCTAAAGAAGCTGAGGGTAAAGGTGATGGTCTGGCATGCATGTCTCCAGACCTAAACCCTATTGAGCATCTGTGGGGCGTCCTCAAACGGAAGGTGGAGGAGCTCAAGGTCTCTAACATCCGCCACCTCCGTGATCTCGTCATGGTGGAGTGGAAGAGGACTCCAGTGGCAACCTGTGAAGCTCTGGTGGACCCCATGCCCAAGAGGGTTAAAGCAGTGCTGGAAAATAATGGTGACCACACAAAATATTGATACTTTGGGCCCAATTTGGACATTTTCACTTAGGGGTGCACTCCCTTTTTGTTGCCAGTGGTTTAGACATTAATGGCTGTGTGATGTGTTATTTTGAGGGGACAGCAAATTTACACTGTTTAAGCTGTACGCTCACTACTTTACATTGTAGCAAAGTGTCATTTCTTTGTTGACCTGAAAAGATATAATCAAATATTTACAAAAATGTTACAGGTGTATTCACTTTTGTGAGATACTGGAGATAGATAGGTCGGGAGTCTTCACAGGGTGTTTTATTTTGAAAACTGACTTAATTCTCTATGCTGTTCTGTGACTTCCTGCCTGGTTCGATCTGTTCTGTGCTGCTCGATGCGGCTGGCGGTAAAAATAGACCTGCCAACTATTCTCTGCGGAGCGGAGAGGAGATGCGCTTCTGGTACGCGCTGCGGCCTCATCTGGTGGACTAGAAAGCATTGACTATAATGGCCGTGATTAGCACCGGCAACCGTGGCGCAGCTGTAATGCGCCGTAGCCTGATTTTACTGAACATAGACTGTTTATGCTGCTCCCTGATAAAAGAAAAATGTTTCTGATACCTGTGCAGCAAAACAGATTTACATGTGTTAACCTGTTGCTCAGAAGGTGCCTGTTATGATCGTGGCTCTGGACTCTAACTTGTTTTAACAAGCTAGATAAAAGGTAATGCCCTGGCAGTGGCAAATAGCTTTGGTTTTATATTGTTGTTATAAGTTGAGATTTACAAGAAATATTTTATTGCTACTGTGCAAAGGGAATACTGCTGGTAAAAAGCACCTTATTTGTTTGCACTTTTGTGTATGTAGCAGTACAATTAAATTAAAGTGCACAATACACTACTTTAGAATAACAATGCGATTAATCGCAGAAAATCATGCAATTAATCGCGATTAAAAATTTTAATCGTTGCCCAGCACTGTGTATTTTGCATCATAATTCTCCTGTTCTTCTTTTTCTCTCTCTAGCAGGATCAGTTCAGTGGTGCAGGGATGTCAGTTCACAATGGCTCTGTCCCTTGCAGTCTTTATTATTGGGTATCTGTAATGCTCATGAGGTGGGAATTTAAGCCTATTCAAGTCAGTTAAGTCACTCTGGATATCAGCAAGGGACACATGTCATGACTGACATGTTAATGTGGGCGACATGCTGTAATAGTGCAAAGTGCCTTAAAAAGACTTGGCAGCACAGGATGTCATCTAAAAACATAAATGAAAGGAAAACTGTTCCAGATAATTAACAATTAATAACTTGTCTTCCTCTAATATAATTAGTAAATGAAATATGAAGATTGTTTTGTCATTTTTGGCAGCCTGTCGTAATCTTTAAATATTCAGCTTAATGACTCTCAGACAAGCATTAATAACTTTTGACACCTAGAGAAAAGTAACTTGTGAGTGTGATGTTTCTATACAGAAACTCAGAATTTAAGTGGAACTGACTTGGGCAGAGTGCGTTGCAGGTGATCTTCTGTACAGACATGCCCTCGCAGAAAGCCCCGCCATTGAGAGGCGCCGGGTTAGTACAGGTTCGAGATCGCTTCTGGACACCCCGCCCACATGGCACATTACAGGCCGACCACTCCGTCCACAGGGACCAGCCGCCGTTCACTGTAGGGAGTTCAACAAAGTCAGAGAAGAAGAGGAAGTGTGAGTGCACAAAACACACATTGCTTTTCTAGAACTCTGGCATAGTTAAATACTACCATTACAACAGAAGCTGGGGTTATTAATGATTATGCAGGCTCCGAGGCACCGCAAGGCAACAATGCATAACGGCTGGAGCAGATTGAGCACAGCACATTCATTGTGGTGGATATACAGCTCCCTCTTTCCTAATTGCCAGTTCAATGTTCCCTGCACTTGGATTAAGATAAAGACGTGGAACTGTGTGAAAGCAAAGAAAACAGCCATTAAACGGAATTGCCATTTCTGAAGGCGACACTGACTCATACTGGTTGACAGGTTGGAGTCGACCACTTGACTGAAGCAGTTTACTCCATGATCTCTCTCTAACGTGTGTAGAAACTAAATATGTAGCAGCGCTATCAGAGCTGGTGAACCCGCATTGCTGGGAGGCCTCTGGCAAATAAATACTTAATAAGCAACACTCCTTTTAAATGAGATTAAGACACAGTGGCTTATTTCCTTTCATAAAGTACACATTGATTTTAAATGAGAGGCAGTAAATTGAGTCTTTGAATAATACATTCATCGAAATAAAGAGGAAACATTGGTCTTCAGTGGAAAGATGGGGATGGGTCTCTTAATCACTTGTGTAGGGGTGCAGGAAACCAAACAAATTGATCTGAAGTGCCATGTAAACAGAGTGTCAGTACACTGTAATGTGTTGTAACAAGCAATAACAGTAGCTGGGAGGACGGCGTACCAAAGACTATCACAGTGGCTGTGGCACTGCGTCTCTTTGCCACAATGTTGCTGGCCAGGCAGGTGTAGTTGCCCGAGTCGGATAGCCGTGCCTCGTTGATGATGAGGTTGTGGTCTGCACGGGTGTCGATGTTGTCATCAGTCAGGGAACTCAGCAGCTCTTCATTTTTTAGCCATTCCACCTATACAAGAGAGGTGAGGCCAGAGATAAGAAACACTTTTGCAGAAAAACCTCACATATCCATTCTAAAACATAAATCAACTATTAAAGGATCGTTTTGGTTCATCACAACCTGGGTCCTGTGTTTGGTGGACGGATGATGAGACAGATAAGCAACAATTATTTATAAGATTATCTAAACCACTTTTTTTAGGTAAAGTAAGCATACCTGAAATGTCGACAAAAATAGTAAGTAATGTGAGCCATAATTTTGCCATAAATGTTTACTATAAATGTTTAAAAAAAATGCTGCACTGACGACTATAGTTCATCAAAAATGTGTCTATAAAACAAGATAACCGTAATTTTTTGACAGCGGATCAGTTTGAAATATTGTAGGGAGTAATGGAACAGTTGTGAGGAGCCATAGTGAGCTGTCTGATGAGGAGCTGCAGGCGACAGGCTGCACACCTCCAACTTCTCAGCAAGTTAACCAACTCGTTTCAATGTGCCCTGCTGTTCGCAGACTCATGCCGTGTGCAGCATAAAATCAGATCACGGTTGCTCACAGAATGATGGAAAAGGCCAATTATTGCCTGACTTCTGAATTAAAACAGAAACAGTTTGTGCTGCCTCCAGAATTCTTTGACCTGTAGTATTTAGCTGCTCTTGCTGTTAGGCATACCACCAGTAACCACGGGTGTCGCTAAATCAACTAGGACTGAAATCTTAACAATTACAACTTTAAATCTTGTCTGATTGTTCGACCCCCGTGTTTCACGTGGAGCACCACTCCCGGAGATAGCTGTCGGATTGGGCTTGGAGCTTTATAACAGAAAGCCTGCGTTACAAACTGGAGGCATGGAGTCTGAGCTATGTGACAGTTTGCCAAGCACGGAGGGTCTAATGAAATATGCTACTGAGTTGCATCATATGAAATGTGGGATCCAGTATTTTTGGAGTTTGATGCAAATGGGAACTGACAGTCAGGATATCTTGGCCTCTGACACACTGATTTTGAACTTCTCTGTCACCCAGCTTCACAAAAGTGCAGTACAAAATTGCTAGTGGCTGTTAGTCAACTAGTAATGAATAAAGACTCTTAAAGCATTCCATTAACACAGCAGTAGCTTTAGTACTATTGCAAATTTGCTTGGTTTGCCCAAATAAAAATCTGGTGTCAGTTGTCTGTCTCTTGTTTCCTCCTGTCTCTCAGTTTTGGAACTCACTCACGGATTGAGTGGTTTTCCAAATTTTGAATCACATTATGCATCAGTTTGCCAATTTCAAATGTGGCAGCTTTAACACAAGTGCTATCAGCGTCAATATCAGTGACAGTGCCGCTAATCTGGCAGCTGGAGGTCTCTTTCTGTTTGCAGGGTTACCAGTGCACTCGATGCAAACGATGGTTTTGACATGCACCACTGACAGCGAATGATGCGATGACTTCTGAATGATGTCAGGTGTCACAGGTGAAACCATTCACTTCAGTCAAATATGGCTAGGAAGTGGAATAGCAGCAATAAATCTATGTATACTCAATGTCCATATTCTAAAGCCCCATTCTGACTGGATTTTTTCCCCCAGGGGAGGTGGGGTGATTTTAATATTATCTGTCCTTTTCAGTGATGTTAATCCCATCCTTAATTTTCCTTCCTTTCATTAATCTTGGTACAATGCCATGAATGCCTTTGAGGGTAGACTGAGATCAGTAATGCAGTCAAGAGGAGGCTATGATGGCAGGCTTTCCCCCCCTGCCTTTGAGTGTTGCCATTCGGAACAGTTTTAAACACAAGATTTGCCCAAACTAATTAGTTTCAAGCATGCTGAACCCTTAAGTCTCACCTTTTCAGAAGATGCAGATCTCAAATTTGGACTCAATCCCCTTAAAACTGTAGTGATACACACATAACTGATACAGGTCCCACACGGCTGTGATTACCAAAGCTAGGCAGCCCAACCACGGACACTAAAGTCATTAGGAAGTCAAAAGAAGCACTATAACCAATTACCAGCAACAGAGAGGAAAACTAATTATGAATTACAAACTTAGTGACGCTTTAGCGCTTCTACCCTGGTAAAGGAGTTGCATCGCCGCGTTTGCAAATTACATTCATAGTGTGGCAGAATGGGTCGGGCTGATGGATTTATAGGAAGCGCACAGGCACCCTTTATAATAAAAAACACTCACAGGCTGGATGCAAATAAGAAGCCTGTGGGCATGCAAAGACTGGGTAAATAGAAATGACATACAGACCTGGGGGATGATGGATTGTAGCTATATATATTGACACGAATAAAAATGATAATGAACATCATAACATAGTAATCATTTCTCACATCCAGTATTTTTTCACACCTATTTGAGTCAATTGCACCAATGTTAATGGGAGTGGGGATTTTTCTTTTTCGGCAGAGAGGAGCACATTACTGTTACGACTGCTGAAGCCTCGGTTTTTCCCCGTTTGCCTTGAAGAAAACTTGGAGGCCGATCTTCAAACACTCGCAGATTCTTCTCTACAATTAAAAGATAGCCTTTAGCGCGGGTTTCATCAGAAGTAAAGCGCTTAGCATCGCTGATAGATAAGGAAATAGAGAGACAGAGCACTGGGAGACGGAGTCTAATTTCTCATGATTAAAGTCCTTTGTCACTGAATGGGTGACCTAAGTGGTGGCACCTCCACCATCCGACTCTTTATGTATTTATTTCAATTTTATCCTGGGAAATTTGTGACTTGAAAGAGGCAATTAACGTGTTGCACGAGCCGGCCCTTGCAGTGTTTGGGGCCATGCTGCACATTAGCTGTCTGTCTGCCGCTAACAGCCCTTGGGTAATGATGAAAAGATTCACTGAGCAGAAGGGAAGAGAGAAATACACACAAAGGAAAGGAGAGAGAGAGAGAGTGAGAGAGACAGAGAGAGAGAGAGAGAGGGAAAGGGGGGGAGGTGGTGGGAGAAAAAAAAATGAAGGGACAAATACAAATTAGCCTGGCAAGTATGTGGCAGAGGATGTGAGAAATGAATTGCCTAATTGGCACATTTGTTTCAATTAGGATGTGGTCATCAGTGTCAGCCTTGACGGAGGGGTTTCCAGGCAGGGCCCCACATCAGGGCTTCCTCGCTGTGATTTCAATACTCGGACCGCCCCTGAAGGTCACCTCCTCCAGCCCCACACAGCAGCCAGGTCCTCTTATCTACTTAAGTACACACACACACATGCACACAGCTCATTCAGATGACATTTGCTGATGATTAGATGCTGAGAAATGTGGCGGTTGAGGGGCAATTAGAGGACAGAAGATGTAATGTAATGGGTGACACTGCAGCCATCATCTAGACTTATGAGGAGAGTGCTGAAGACCTTGCCAGCTGACGCATTTTTCCCTGTGTGCCTCATCGCCCACTCCTAGGTCTAATGGTCATTTGATGTCAAGGTGACGCAGTACAAATGGTGCTTTTCGGTGCTATAAGGTCTGCTGAGTCATGCTTAGGTGTCACAATTTACCATGATCTCTTCCCTTCGGGCAACTTTCAGTCGCCTGTGGCGAAGCCGGCATGAGCATCAGAACTTTTTTTAATTTCTGAGTATCTCATCAGTGCAATTACATGGATTAAGTGTCTCCGTAAGGCATACCCCGGGGACCGGGGGAGGCCGTCGGGGCCCGCTGAGCAGCATATCAGAAATGATACTGCATGGAGCATGGAGCTAATCCATCGGACGGATTCCTCCGGCAACCAATCAGCAGCAGCATTTCTTAAAGGAAGGCATGCTCATTGCCTGCACACGCACACACACACAGATACCGCAGACACTTTGAACTCTGCATGGCTCAATGTGTTCATGCGAAAGGCAAGCCTGACAGCAGCAGGTAGAGTCGGAGGGAGCTATCTGCGGCTCAGCTGTGCTCTCCCGCTCCGGAGGTTAATCAGAAAAGATACGGGGAGAACACAAAGTGGGCCTGCGTCGCCCATCCGCCTCCCCTGTTGCTTCCCAAATGCCACCTCGCCTCCCCTTCGAGCTATGTGGCACTGCATTACAATTCCACACCGATCTGTCTTATCTTAACGAAATAAATAGAGGGAGCTCCCGTTTTCGGTCTGGGCTGGAGGAGGATGTAATTGCTCAGCTTAATAATGAAGCTCATCATCTGCTCTGTAGGAGACTTTCTCTGACCTATGAGAAAATAACAGAGGCGCTCGGCAGCAGGATCGGAGAATAGAAACAAGTGCAGAGGAGGCAGGAGGTGGGACAGAGTTAAATGCTAACTTGTTTTGGAGTAGCATGGCAAATGTCTTTGTGAAGCTCAACAGAGAACAGCTTGTATCACAGTGCAGAAGCATTTAGTTGATTCCCCTTTGTGTTGTAGCCTAGGCTGTCTACCTGAGCTACTGTAGATCAAGGGGATTCATCTTGGATTAAAGGCTTTCATTCAGGGAAGTTGAAATTGGCTTCCAGTTTGGCTCTTCATTTCACACTTTCTCTCAGAGTAACCTCTCAAAAGAAACTCATTATACAGGGTTCTCATGGACTCCTTTCTCCCAGAGTTAAAAGATCTGCTCTGTATTCACACCCCCTGATATCTGTGAAGTAAAAGTGGGGGATTGGTTTTGGATTGGGAGCACCGAAGCGAAATTACAAATAAGCCGCTCCTACGTTCTATTAAACATAGGCAAATTACAGTCTCTGCTCCTTGGATACGACATATGACGGTATTTTTGGAGCAAAACACTTGAGATTTTGCATGTTTCAATTTACACTCACAGACAATACTCACACACCCGTGTCCTGAATTTGAATTAACAGAAAAGAACCACAAGTATTGTACTGTTGATTAACTGTTGAATGGATATCTGAAGATGTCTGTGCATTAAAGATGAAGCCTGACAAAGAAATGTTTTTTTTAAATGCAGGGAGAAAATAACTGATTGATTTAACAGCATTTCAACTTGTCTAAGGTATAGAAATAACATTTGATTGTATCTATAATTGTGATATCAATGTTTACTTTTCAACCAGATTCACTAAAGTTTTAGCAGATTTATTCAATTAAAATGGTTTACATTGCAACAGTCAATAACTACGTCCAAAGGGGTCTAAAACTGACATGGGTTAGTTTTTACTCTAGGGAGAGAGACGGACAAACTCACAAAATGGAATGGAACTAAATCTTTGGATGTCTGTAATAAAGCTTTTTATTTATTAACCTCTTAACATTCTTGTAAAATTCATGCAAAACACCTATTCAAGGCATATCCAAAGTCAATTGAATGTAGTTCTTGAACCATGGTTTTGGGCTTCTCTGAAAGATAACACTCTGGAGTGT
>NC_060170.1:4326514-4334497 GCF_021292245.1 Micropterus dolomieu | reverse complement strand
TGCTTTTCGGTGCTATAAGGTCTGCTGAGTCATGCTTAGGTGTCACAATTTACCATGATCTCTTCCCTTCGGGCAACTTTCAGTCGCCTGTGGCGAAGCCGGCATGAGCATCAGAACTTTTTTTAATTTCTGAGTATCTCATCAGTGCAATTACATGGATTAAGTGTCTCC
Source organism: Micropterus dolomieu (assembly GCF_021292245.1). NCBI lineage: Eukaryota > Metazoa > Chordata > Actinopteri > Centrarchiformes > Centrarchidae > Micropterus > Micropterus dolomieu. Next base: position 4,334,326 of record NC_060170.1, on the reverse strand, counting down.
GTAAGGCATACCCCGGGGACCGGGGGAGGCCGTCGGGGCCCGCTGAGCAGCATATCAGAAATGATACTGCATGGAGCATGGAGCTAATCCATCGGACGGATTCCTCCGGCAACCAATCAGCAGCAGCATTTCTTAAAGGAAGGCATGCTCATTGCCTGCACACGCACACACACACAGATACCGCAGACACTTTGAACTCTGCATGGCTCAATGTGTTCATGCGAAAGGCAAGCCTGACAGCAGCAGGTAGAGTCGGAGGGAGCTATCTGCGGCTCAGCTGTGCTCTCCCGCTCCGGAGGTTAATCAGAAAAGATACGGGGAGAACACAAAGTGGGCCTGCGTCGCCCATCCGCCTCCCCTGTTGCTTCCCAAATGCCACCTCGCCTCCCCTTCGAGCTATGTGGCACTGCATTACAATTCCACACCGATCTGTCTTATCTTAACGAAATAAATAGAGGGAGCTCCCGTTTTCGGTCTGGGCTGGAGGAGGATGTAATTGCTCAGCTTAATAATGAAGCTCATCATCTGCTCTGTAGGAGACTTTCTCTGACCTATGAGAAAATAACAGAGGCGCTCGGCAGCAGGATCGGAGAATAGAAACAAGTGCAGAGGAGGCAGGAGGTGGGACAGAGTTAAATGCTAACTTGTTTTGGAGTAGCATGGCAAATGTCTTTGTGAAGCTCAACAGAGAACAGCTTGTATCACAGTGCAGAAGCATTTAGTTGATTCCCCTTTGTGTTGTAGCCTAGGCTGTCTACCTGAGCTACTGTAGATCAAGGGGATTCATCTTGGATTAAAGGCTTTCATTCAGGGAAGTTGAAATTGGCTTCCAGTTTGGCTCTTCATTTCACACTTTCTCTCAGAGTAACCTCTCAAAAGAAACTCATTATACAGGGTTCTCATGGACTCCTTTCTCCCAGAGTTAAAAGATCTGCTCTGTATTCACACCCCCTGATATCTGTGAAGTAAAAGTGGGGGATTGGTTTTGGATTGGGAGCACCGAAGCGAAATTACAAATAAGCCGCTCCTACGTTCTATTAAACATAGGCAAATTACAGTCTCTGCTCCTTGGATACGACATATGACGGTATTTTTGGAGCAAAACACTTGAGATTTTGCATGTTTCAATTTACACTCACAGACAATACTCACACACCCGTGTCCTGAATTTGAATTAACAGAAAAGAACCACAAGTATTGTACTGTTGATTAACTGTTGAATGGATATCTGAAGATGTCTGTGCATTAAAGATGAAGCCTGACAAAGAAATGTTTTTTTTAAATGCAGGGAGAAAATAACTGATTGATTTAACAGCATTTCAACTTGTCTAAGGTATAGAAATAACATTTGATTGTATCTATAATTGTGATATCAATGTTTACTTTTCAACCAGATTCACTAAAGTTTTAGCAGATTTATTCAATTAAAATGGTTTACATTGCAACAGTCAATAACTACGTCCAAAGGGGTCTAAAACTGACATGGGTTAGTTTTTACTCTAGGGAGAGAGACGGACAAACTCACAAAATGGAATGGAACTAAATCTTTGGATGTCTGTAATAAAGCTTTTTATTTATTAACCTCTTAACATTCTTGTAAAATTCATGCAAAACACCTATTCAAGGCATATCCAAAGTCAATTGAATGTAGTTCTTGAACCATGGTTTTGGGCTTCTCTGAAAGATAACACTCTGGAGTGTCTAACCCAAAAGTCAAAATGACTGTGAGTGCTACTGGAATTGATTAATATAAGTTTAAACACATTGAAACTAATATATTTTTAATTTCCGCTTGAAAATGCTTGCTAACAAATGTATGCAGACAACTATAGCTGGGACTTATTAGCTGGAAAACACTGTAGGGCCACAGGATAAAGCCTTACTTAGTCCTAGTTTAAATTTCATACCAATACCATGAAAAATTATTATTTTACACAGTCTTAGTTTTTTCGAAAACAGCCCCGCCCCTTGGTGGCAAGCGGCTGCTGCTGCATCACTCCGTATTAGCTGGTGTAGGTACCAGATGTGCTCGGGGGCCTACACCTGTAGGTAGCTTGATGCAGATGTGTTTTTTTTGCTGGTAGATCATGAACTTCCTACTTAAAGCTGGATATTGTTATTTTCAGAATTTTATTGGCTACACAAAGTGCCAGTCATCGGCAGAATTGCTTGCAATTGGCTCGGCCTACCCACGAAATAAAAGGGGCTGGCCCTTCCTTACAGCGCGGACTCTCGTTGGCTATTGTAGGCTGTGAAAGGGACATGTGAGCTCCTATTGGGTCGGATTGGGTCGGATGTGTTTTGGACTAAATGTTTTTACTGGATTGGATCGTCTGGACCTTTGACAACGTGACAAGACCATTTTTGTTGGAATATAATTGACCAGCGGATTACTATGAGGCTTCACAGAGGCGCTGATTGTACCTGATGTGGTTATTGTATCTTGAAATGGTTTGCATTGGTGGAATCACAGGGATTTTAGCCTTCAAACGGTGAACTTAAAATAGCAGTCGTGTGCACATACGAAAGCTGCCGCTGGGGCATGACATTGGAATGTTAATAGGTTAAGAAACATTCAATTCAGAGTTTCACGTCCACTCCTTCAGCTCTGCATGACTTTGGGCATTGTTTGAACACGGTAAAGTGTGAAACTGGAAAAAGAAAGATCACATGCTTATATTGTTCAGATTTCAAGGTTTTAATTCAATCACATGTTTTAGCATTAAGGTCACAGTTAGTGATCGTGTACTGGACTGCATCATATTGCATTATATCTGTACCTAATAAAGTGGCCATTCAGCTTATAATCACCTCATGGCTATGGCTAACTTGCTAACATGTTAACAGCTGGCAATATACAAATCCAGCGTACACTTATCAACATTAGCATCATAACCTGACAGATGCTTTGGTCTCTACCATACCAACTCCTTGGTTCTGATGTTGTACTAATGTATAAGCAGTAACGTGTTACTGTAATAATACTACTTTTCCCTGTAACTAGTAGAGAGGCGTTCTGTCCACAGCTGTAAGTAGCTACTGCCATTATTGTGTCACAGTCTAAGACGCAAAGAACACTGTCTTCTAGTGTAAACTCTTTGCGACCAGCAAAAAGCTTTAAACCGCGAACAGTTTTAAACTGTTTAAAAGTCAGGATTTACTTGCTTTATTTTTTTATTCCAGCCGTTGGTGTTAAGAAACGTTAGGCCTATATTACATGCTTTGTAAAAAAAACACACTCCTTGCTGCTGTTATAAATATGATATAAGTTAAAAAGCTGGGAGAGATTGCTTTGTTTGGAGGTGAAGGGGGGTGGTAGTGAAAGCAGTGTTTACCATAATTAGCCTCTACTTTGGATAATTATCAACGCCACATATCGATTTTCTTTTTTTTTATTAGCCGTATTTAACCATATTTGATTGAGGAGCTGTACTGAGCAGCATATATTCGTGTCGCAGGCTCGCTCCTCTCTTTCTCTCGTGAACACAGCTGCAAAAAACCTGTCCAAAGTGAGAACACCCCCCCCCCCCCCCCCCCCCCCCGTATGTAAGTAGTTACTTTCATCACCCAGTAATTAGTAAAGTAATAATATTACTTTTTTAAGGAGTAATAAGTAACTTGTAATATATCACAATTTCTGAGTAACTTGCCCAACACTGTGTATGAGTGTTCTTTAATGATTTACTTTAATGAATAGAGGGGCTGCTGTAAGTCATTTCAAATGTTTCCATGTGCGCAGTAATGTTACAGCTAATGTTGTGGGGCATTACGCAACAAAACTAAAACCTGTAATAATAAACTTGACAAGACAGACTTAGGAAACTCCAGAGGAAGCATAATGAACTTTCAGCTTCTGAAATACATATGTAGACGCTCTGATGAAGCTCAGGTTTGATGCGGGAGGACAGCTGCTTTACTGCAAACAGTTTCACTGTATGAACCTGGACTGTGTGTGAGACCTTTTGGATGTGCAGAAGAACACAGAACCTGAATCAACATTATATCCTGACTGATCATGTCGGCGTGTCGGAACATTTAAATAATCAGAGAAGTCACGCTGCTGTGCCTCATGGGTAAATCCCACAGCGTCTCTCTTAATGGGGAGACGCTTCATCCTTTTTCACCCAACATCCACTATTAATCAAAATCTTCATTTTTATGGCCAGCCTTACCCAATCCACTGATATCCCATAGACTGAGATCCACGCATCACTGTTACACATAGAGATATGATCCATTGTTGATATAAAAAATATTTATTAGGACAACTTTAAGGTTGTTTTGGTGGTTTATGAATGTGAAAGACTTGACCTTACTGCTGCTAAAAGTGAATTGTTCTTAGCCAGAAGTTAGTACGATGTCTATACCGAGTTGATCACTATGTCGACATCAGTACTAGTGCTCAACTGTGTTTCCATGTCAGCAGTTTAAGGTTTCCGTTTTATACCATTTTTTTCCCTTTAATGTATTTTTGAGTGAAGCGCTGTCATTCCAACATCTGTCCCTTCAGCAGGTGACGATTCGGTCTCTGGCCTCACAAATGGAGATTGCACGTATACTCTCACTTTTACTCCCATTGTTGTGGGGCATGTGGTGCAGAAGTGATTAGGAGACCTGTGACTAATGCAGACAGACAGCAGATGGTGAGGGGGTGATGGCCCTCCAGCGGGCATGGCCACTCTAAGGAGCAGGTGAAAGCAGCTTTTCCTGTCTTTTTCTTAGTGATTTTTAAAAGAATTTACTTTTATTATTCAAGTCAGTCATGCTTTTCACTTGGATGTTGTGTTTAAAGAGGTCATATTATGCTTTTTGCCTTTTTCCCTCTCTTTTAGTGAGTTGTATTTTTTGCTGTGTGCATGTAATAGGACCCTGTACACAGGATAAGCGGTTGACAATGGATGGATGGATGTAATAGGTTTCCAAAGTGTCCACCCCAAAGGGAGTTCCCATCTCCCACAGAAAACACTGCTCTGAACTGCCTGAAAACAGCTAGTTTGTAGTCCCTTTTCTTCCGCTTTCTTGTGACTTCACAAGAAAACACCCGTCATAATGCTCACCTAGCGGCTAGTCCGATACGCCCTTAAAAAACACTGGTGAAAAAAAACACTATGAGCAGCACGACACAGTGACAACACGTCTGCCTGCTGCCTCTCCTCTCCCTTCCAAACACTAGCTACCCTCCAGGCAGTCAGTGGACATGAAGTTGTTCCTGTGATGTAGAGACAGAGCTCAGTTAAAATTTTATGGATGAAAGATACTTTTGTTACAAATTAATAACTTACTACTCTGAAAAAGCAGTGTTTATGGCTTTTCAGGACCCGCCCAACTCTGCTTCTGATTGGCTAGTAATTCCTAACTAGGTTCTACGCATGTGCAACTCCTAAAAAAGATTATGTAGGGGTGAGTTGCATCACTGCATAGCTAAAACAGAGCACTCAACACACAGGGTGAAAAGAGGAGCTGCAGCAATGTGCAGTATGACAAAAAAATATGGTGTTTTATGAAAATGAAACCATGTAAACCTGTTCTGGTACAACCCCTGAATAAGAACCTCAAAATGAGCATTATATAACAACCTTAACAGTGAGCTCTACTGTCATGGAGAGGTCTTCTACATGTGTTCTACAATGTGTTCATAATTTGTTGATGAGCATTGCAAAATTTAAACACAAGTTGGCGAGGGGTCCTCACATAGACAGTGGAATGGGTTTTCTGATTAATCACTGTGATGTTTTGCATTGAGTTATTAGGCCTACAATGTTTATATTAAAGGTTGAAAAAAATTATAATTTGTTTTAAAGAAAACAAAAAGGTTAAGGTAAATAACTGTAGCTTTAACTTTACCTAATGCTTTGCAACATTTCCCATACCATAACACATTTTTGCAAGTTACTGATGTTACTTTTAAATGGAAAGAACAGCCAGAGGTTCAATTATCCCACAGCAGAGATGTAGGTTTAGTTTCAGAAGACAAGCTAGACAAAAAGTAAAAAAAAAAAGATGTGTGGACTCAGTTTCTGTGTTATTAATTCACTAACCCTGAAAATAATATTTTGTTTAGTAGATTAACTTCTGAACTATCTGTCCCAACATGCGCCACCAATATGAAGCTTAGGGCAGTATCTTTGTAGCCTGAGAGGCAAAACCCAGGCCAAAAGAAGCTCAAAAGCACTCATTCCTACTCACAAAGCTAAATATTGCAGTGAGCGCTAGGTACTAATGGAAGCTGACCTAGATGAATATATCAACATTTTTACCAACCATATCTTCCTTCATCTGGATGTTGGCAGCTGGTAACACTTGAGAGGGACAAAAATGGGATTTTGGAGAGTGAGAGGGACATGTCTATCCCCAGTGAAAATTACACCCTTGTACCACAGCAACTCGACTCAATCCTTTATGAATATGTTATGATCGCTACTTACAGTGAGTGATAAAATATGCATTGCTGAGAACCACAAAGAAGAAAATTTGATGTTCATACAGGAAACAGCTACATTATGCTTTTTTCAGACTGGTAATGAAATTAGAATTAGTAGCAAAACCTCCTATTTTAGAAATACCAAATGCATACTGTAAAACATTATTTCCAGTGGGTATTCTAAAGGGCTATTTTTGCAGTGTTACATATTGCAAATGAGAAGTTGATTAAGTGAACTCTCAAAAATGTGTTTTGCTTATTACTCCTTGATTTGGATGTTTGAGCTTCACTTAGGATTTTTCTAAGACAGGCTAGTGAAGTCTTCTTAATGTGCACTAAAAAACACATAAAAAGGATCTTTTAATGGCCAGTATGAACAGGAGGAATGATTACTGCTTCGATGTTCAAATGGACCCCTGAGTGTTGTTTTGAGACTTGACAGACTTGAACATTTGTAAGCCTCTCCTTGAAATCTCAGTTTAACACCTGCACATACGAGGTGATTTTGTGACATCGTAACCAGTTTGAAGCTTTGTGGTACAGTATGTAACTTAAACAAGTGTGGTGTGGGAATTTGAAACCTCCAGGGCACATACGCTGAGAATGGACTTTTCAATGAAGTGGGAGACATCTTGCCTCTTGTAGGACCCTTTGGAATGAACAATATTTACTTATTTATAGATTTTTCAATGAGGAAGAAGGAGTAGATGTAGCTTTAACAAAGTAAGTGAACTTTGTTATGGAAACACCATGTCAGACTATTTTTACATGTCTGCAGAGGATCTTAGAAAGTGCTTAGCATTTGCTTGGGCCAGCTTCTCAAATGTAAGGATTTGCTGCTTTTCTTTGTCATACATGTTAGTAGTATATCTCTGGGCATTGGTTGGTTCGATAGAAAAAACAGAACACATTTAAACATCCACCCATGGGAAACCATAACGGGAATTGTCACTATGTTCTGATATTCTATAGAGCCAATGATTAATTGAGAATTGACTGAAAGCTGAAAGTGAAATGAACACTAGAAAAACATCTCAAATGTTGCTTAAGAACAGCCTAATGGGACAAGTAACTGGATGGAAAGAATGGCCGCAAACTGCAGTGTTGCTAGAAATATATCTACTGTGGCATTTCTCTCATGCAAATAAAGACCTCCCGAGTCAAGGAGACATTCCTGCCAAGTGTCTGACTCTTGCTTAAATAAACTCTTGTAACCACATGATACAAAATGATTCCACTGTGAGTGACTGGAGACTCATTAGCTTATCCTGACATCCTTGCTGACGAGGATGATTTCCAAACACACCATTCAGAGGCACAGTGTTTAGGCTGCACTCCAAAACCGCAGGCCTACACATTCTATTGGGAGTGCGCCGTGTTTGCTACAGTAG
>NC_060170.1:4275426-4326414 GCF_021292245.1 Micropterus dolomieu | reverse complement strand
CTGCTGCCTCTCCTCTCCCTTCCAAACACTAGCTACCCTCCAGGCAGTCAGTGGACATGAAGTTGTTCCTGTGATGTAGAGACAGAGCTCAGTTAAAATTTTATGGATGAAAGATACTTTTGTTACAAATTAATAACTTACTACTCTGAAAAAGCAGTGTTTATGGCTTTTCAGGACCCGCCCAACTCTGCTTCTGATTGGCTAGTAATTCCTAACTAGGTTCTACGCATGTGCAACTCCTAAAAAAGATTATGTAGGGGTGAGTTGCATCACTGCATAGCTAAAACAGAGCACTCAACACACAGGGTGAAAAGAGGAGCTGCAGCAATGTGCAGTATGACAAAAAAATATGGTGTTTTATGAAAATGAAACCATGTAAACCTGTTCTGGTACAACCCCTGAATAAGAACCTCAAAATGAGCATTATATAACAACCTTAACAGTGAGCTCTACTGTCATGGAGAGGTCTTCTACATGTGTTCTACAATGTGTTCATAATTTGTTGATGAGCATTGCAAAATTTAAACACAAGTTGGCGAGGGGTCCTCACATAGACAGTGGAATGGGTTTTCTGATTAATCACTGTGATGTTTTGCATTGAGTTATTAGGCCTACAATGTTTATATTAAAGGTTGAAAAAAATTATAATTTGTTTTAAAGAAAACAAAAAGGTTAAGGTAAATAACTGTAGCTTTAACTTTACCTAATGCTTTGCAACATTTCCCATACCATAACACATTTTTGCAAGTTACTGATGTTACTTTTAAATGGAAAGAACAGCCAGAGGTTCAATTATCCCACAGCAGAGATGTAGGTTTAGTTTCAGAAGACAAGCTAGACAAAAAGTAAAAAAAAAAAGATGTGTGGACTCAGTTTCTGTGTTATTAATTCACTAACCCTGAAAATAATATTTTGTTTAGTAGATTAACTTCTGAACTATCTGTCCCAACATGCGCCACCAATATGAAGCTTAGGGCAGTATCTTTGTAGCCTGAGAGGCAAAACCCAGGCCAAAAGAAGCTCAAAAGCACTCATTCCTACTCACAAAGCTAAATATTGCAGTGAGCGCTAGGTACTAATGGAAGCTGACCTAGATGAATATATCAACATTTTTACCAACCATATCTTCCTTCATCTGGATGTTGGCAGCTGGTAACACTTGAGAGGGACAAAAATGGGATTTTGGAGAGTGAGAGGGACATGTCTATCCCCAGTGAAAATTACACCCTTGTACCACAGCAACTCGACTCAATCCTTTATGAATATGTTATGATCGCTACTTACAGTGAGTGATAAAATATGCATTGCTGAGAACCACAAAGAAGAAAATTTGATGTTCATACAGGAAACAGCTACATTATGCTTTTTTCAGACTGGTAATGAAATTAGAATTAGTAGCAAAACCTCCTATTTTAGAAATACCAAATGCATACTGTAAAACATTATTTCCAGTGGGTATTCTAAAGGGCTATTTTTGCAGTGTTACATATTGCAAATGAGAAGTTGATTAAGTGAACTCTCAAAAATGTGTTTTGCTTATTACTCCTTGATTTGGATGTTTGAGCTTCACTTAGGATTTTTCTAAGACAGGCTAGTGAAGTCTTCTTAATGTGCACTAAAAAACACATAAAAAGGATCTTTTAATGGCCAGTATGAACAGGAGGAATGATTACTGCTTCGATGTTCAAATGGACCCCTGAGTGTTGTTTTGAGACTTGACAGACTTGAACATTTGTAAGCCTCTCCTTGAAATCTCAGTTTAACACCTGCACATACGAGGTGATTTTGTGACATCGTAACCAGTTTGAAGCTTTGTGGTACAGTATGTAACTTAAACAAGTGTGGTGTGGGAATTTGAAACCTCCAGGGCACATACGCTGAGAATGGACTTTTCAATGAAGTGGGAGACATCTTGCCTCTTGTAGGACCCTTTGGAATGAACAATATTTACTTATTTATAGATTTTTCAATGAGGAAGAAGGAGTAGATGTAGCTTTAACAAAGTAAGTGAACTTTGTTATGGAAACACCATGTCAGACTATTTTTACATGTCTGCAGAGGATCTTAGAAAGTGCTTAGCATTTGCTTGGGCCAGCTTCTCAAATGTAAGGATTTGCTGCTTTTCTTTGTCATACATGTTAGTAGTATATCTCTGGGCATTGGTTGGTTCGATAGAAAAAACAGAACACATTTAAACATCCACCCATGGGAAACCATAACGGGAATTGTCACTATGTTCTGATATTCTATAGAGCCAATGATTAATTGAGAATTGACTGAAAGCTGAAAGTGAAATGAACACTAGAAAAACATCTCAAATGTTGCTTAAGAACAGCCTAATGGGACAAGTAACTGGATGGAAAGAATGGCCGCAAACTGCAGTGTTGCTAGAAATATATCTACTGTGGCATTTCTCTCATGCAAATAAAGACCTCCCGAGTCAAGGAGACATTCCTGCCAAGTGTCTGACTCTTGCTTAAATAAACTCTTGTAACCACATGATACAAAATGATTCCACTGTGAGTGACTGGAGACTCATTAGCTTATCCTGACATCCTTGCTGACGAGGATGATTTCCAAACACACCATTCAGAGGCACAGTGTTTAGGCTGCACTCCAAAACCGCAGGCCTACACATTCTATTGGGAGTGCGCCGTGTTTGCTACAGTAGCATCCATCCTGCAGCTGCACTCTGAAACCTTACACCACCACACTCATGGATGCCATCTCAATATTTTATGGACGAGGTGCGCTGATATCGACTGGGCTGAGAATATCCACCATGCGCTTTCTCTACATTATTCACTCCCACCTCTTATGGCTGGGCTCATTTGTGTTGACAAAGGACTAGATGGGAGGCTGTGATTCGGTCTGTACCACTCAGATTCAACTATTTTTATCCCCACTGAGGACTCTGTGGCACTGGAATCACATCATTCCTCCATTTCTATGTTGAATCATTTATACAGCACACGGTTGACCTCTACTTATAAATGTTCTGTGCACACATCAATTACTCATCCATTGTTCATACTGATTATCTCCGGGCCAAATATAGAATGAGACAGCATTTAGAAATTTAGGAATGTGCATATGGCGACATCTTTTCACAGGGACATTTAAATGCTATATTTGCCCCACAAGTGAGTCTCTCAGGGTGATCACACAGTGAGAAACATCTGTTCTCCGTCTCACTGGGAGCCACCATTTAAGTTGCCACCAGGCGTGATTTAAATGCCAAAAGCAATTAGAACAATTCACATCTAAGTTTTAGTTAGTTTCATCCTGTGTTCTTGCTTTTACTTTAAGAGGATGGGGGTATGGTCTAGACCTGCTCCACATGAAAAGTGCAACACGGTAACTACTCTCACTGTTTACTGATCGCTTTGGAGACATTGGATCTTTGTTCAGTACTGCTGATGCAAACAGAAACTTTCCTGCTGTTGCTGCTTCAAATTAAAAGCTTTCCACTGGCAAAAAGGCGGAAACTAGATGTGAAAAAACATTTAAAAAAAAAAACGAGGCTTTCCAAAAAAACGATAAACTAAAAGTGTATTGTAGGTTTGCAAAATTAACTAAAATAATCTAAAATATAAGAGTAAATGTCCTTAGTTTTCGCTTTTTTATTTATTTATTTCATAGGACCTAAAAAAGCCTATATTTCGAGTGGATATGAAGACAGGGGAACTGACGTTCAGGGCAGTTGGTCTTGCCCGACTAGCAGTTCAGCGGTGCAAAAATAAAAACTAAGGAAAAACCTATGAAGATTCTCAGTCATCCAGGTCATAGTTATCCAACGAAGGTTAAAGTCAAGGGCAACTGGACTTGGTTGAAGATACTGGAAGACGTTTCGTCCCTCAGGACTTCTTCAGTTCTGACTGACTGGCAGGGAAACTCAGCTATTTAACCTCAGTGGGGTCGTTTGCCAGGGTCATCGATACTGCTGGTTCGTTAGTGTTCCTGGTTGCTTTAATGACTGTCTAAAATGTGCACCTGGTGGTCCTCAAACGAGTGTCCTCTGTCCTTCAGATGTCAGTAAACTGCAGAGTCTTGACCTGAGGAGTTGGCCCTTCTGTGTTGAGCCATGCGTTTGTGTAGTGGTTGTTTAGTGGTTATATTGGGGAGACTAAACAACCACTACACAAACGCATGGCTCAACACAGAAGGGCCAACTCCTCAGGTCAAGAGGACCACCAGGTGCACATTTTAGACAGAGAAGATGGATGGTTTGAAAGAGTTGTCAAGGAAGCCATCTACACCCGGGTCGAGAAGCCGTCATTGAACAGGGGAGGGGGTCTACGCCACCACTTATCCCCCACTTACAATGCTGTCCTTTCATCACTTCCCAGGAAACTCAACAAACGTAACCTATTGGCCTCAGGTGAAGATACCAACGATGGTCGTTCAGTCTTGGCCACAGGTAGTCTTAACGACTGTAACGACTGTCGTCACAGCAACCAGGAACACTAACGACTAAGTATCGATGACCCTGGCAAACGACCCCACTGAGGTTAAATAGCTGAGTTTCCCTGTCAGTCAGTCAGAACTGAAGAAGTCCTTTGGATGAGGGACGAAACGTCTTCCAGTATCTTCAACCAAGTCCAGTTGCCCTTGATTTTAACCTGGATAAGGAGAAACCCAAAACTATAATAACCTTGGTGACTACTCCCCTACTATGGAAAACCCTATTATTGCGTTAGAACAATACAATAGTAGCAGTCCCATACAGATCACCACAATACATGCAAACATTATGCTCTTTAACGATGACTGTGTTCACATTAATATGCCAGTTATGGTCAGGTTTTTTGGAGTATTTGTGCATGTAAACATCTTATAGCCTTTTTTTACTGAAGAAGTGTGTGAATGTTGTGGGTCTACCGAACGTGCATTCATCCTGCTTTGGATAGTTCAATTGATTTCCATTCCTAACAGAGATGCTTGGTTAGCAAATTAGAGCTGCACTCAATTGTTATTTCCATTTGAGATCATTTTACATGTAAAAACTAGGGCTGGGCACGTTAACGCATTATTATCGCCTTAACACATTAATTAATTAAAGCCGACAATGATTTTATCGCACGTTAAGTTTTTATTATTATTATTTTGAAAAGTTTCACTGGCTCTGAATACACATACAGTCAAACCATGGGTCACAGGAGGGGTGGGATGCTGATCAGCCTGCAAATCACCCACCCAAACAAGCAGTGGAGGGAGGCTTCGGCAGACTACAGTGGATGCAGCGTGTGGGAGAAGTAGATAAATAAAAGCAAGACAAGCGATCACATGCCATAGCGAAGTGGATAGCTACACACTGCATGCTGGTTAGGATTGGGGAAGATGTCGGTCTTAGGAACATTCTGTAGTCACTTGGCCCCGCGGGGTAGCTCCGCGCTCCTCAGGTGATTTCAGACAGGGACACAACGCTCCGCGAGTAAACAGCAGGCGCTCTGTGCGTCACATACAAAAAGTTCAAGACAATTCAACTTTGACAGCGGACGGGCGTGTGCGTGAGGCGACCACTTCACCTCACTCTGACAGGGACACTTGTTACTGAACATAGACTGTTTGCTGCTCCCTGAAAAAAGAAAAATGTTTCTGCTGAAACCTGTTCAGAAAATAAATCAAACACATTTATAAATGTTAACCTGTTGCTCAGAAAGTGCTTGTTATGATGTTATGATCGTGGCTGTGGACTAAAAAGTAATGCCCTGGCAGTGGCAAATAGCTTTGGTTTAATGTTTACATTAAAGAAAACTTTTTTATCGCTACTGCGTAAAGGGAATACTGCTGGTAAAAAGCACCTTGAGTGTTTGCAAACCACAAGTTATTGCACTTTTGTGTATATAGCAGTACATTTAAATTAAAAGTTCACAATACAAACTCCGCACTACCATACAAAGGGTGAACTGTATCTTTGCTCTTATCCTCCACTGCCGATGATCAGATTTAGAAGTTAAATCCAGTGATAAACGCATCAGAATCTTGAACAGCCAGTTTTAATTCTCAGCTGAGTCATGTATACAGGGAGGTTTCTTGTGACACATCATTCCATATATGATCCACACCGAGAAATGACAAACTGGGATACTCGTGTGCATGTAAATGAACTCAATAAGCAACCAAGACTCCAGACTAGCAAATGATATCTGGTATCTTTCGTAGACAATGTATTAGATGGAATGATGCAATGTATCCACAGTATGTTGCAACCAACAGACACAATGATGAGATTCCCTTTCATGGCTTTTATGTCTTCGCCAACACACAGTAGGAGCTGCTTATGGATCAAACTACAGAATCCAGTACAGACACCTCCACCGAAGAATCCTCTTCATCTCAGTTGGTTACCTCACTTTAGAACCAACAATGCTCTCTAAATGTTTAGGTGCAGTTATCGGTGGTCTCCAACACACGTATATAAACCTTTTAAAGGTCAGAGAAAGCAGAGCTGAGGTAGAATCGGTGGAGAGTTACTTGGGCAAAATAAAGACGGCCCCTCTGATACAGATCTTCTCTGCTCAGTGGGAGTATCTTTTGGGAGAGGAGGGGCGAGGAGCAGCAGCCTTACCTCCGCCACAGGCACTCCCTCTGGAGGGCGACAGTGCAGAACGATCATGCCGTTGATTGGCACCTCCTTCCCCTGGGGGTCCTGTTCAAAGTTTTTCCTCAGGTCTGTGTGGAGAGATAAGAGGCAGCTGTCAGGTGTCAAGTGTTACGGTCAGGCTGGCCTCAATCCTCTTCAGCAACTAACACTCCGGCTCTGCACGCCGCGACCTTCAAAACCCGCTGCAGCCCATATAGGATAGAGAGGATCCCATGGCCCTGTGCTAGGTAATCTGTTGACAAGGTGGTTTGGAGGATACACTAGATGGAGGAAGTGCACAAAGGTTGCTCTGATCATCCTCCCCTTTTATGTGCATACAGTCGTGATGGATCCTATTCTACAATATCTGCCTTTGATAGGCTATTGTGCTGCTGCTATCCACTGAAAACCTTTAAATGTCAGCCTTTTTGAAAAGTAGGAATGTGCCTTTGAAATTTCAACATGGTCTATAAATGGGTTCCATGTACCCTAGGATCGCGAGAGATCCCTGCATATAAGGGATGTAAAACCAGGAAGGAAACTCTATAACAGTGCCTCAGAACCCCAGTTCAGCTGACAAGTAGGTAAGTGCAAAGTAAGTGCAAACACAATGATGTGCAAATCCTAGTAGATAAAGACTTTGACATCACATCATCTTTGAACTCACATTTTTCCTCTCTTCAAAGGACTAGGAAAGACTCCTTTGCTTTCTTGAAGTTTAAAGGTAAGTGATTTCTGTCAGCTTTCTCGATATAAATAATCAAGTAAAAACACTAAATTCAAAGGAGGAGGGCTTTTAGATATAACGCTGTCTGGCAGCCATAGGTCTACTGGGTTTGGACAACACTTGGTATGAATAGCTGGTTGCGTCTAAACTTTATTTGACAGCGTTACTTTCTGAGAATTGATTATTTCACCACTGATAAGTCTTTCCTTGAAGATTATGTCACCTTGCTGTGTTTATACAGTTTGGTCCAGACCAAAGAAATTAAAAAAAAGGTATATACAGTTTGTTAGTGGGTTTAAAGTAACATAGTACAGTACAGTAGCATTTGAAGGTTTTGTTTTTTATTTGCTTTTATCTTCTTTTATCTATCTATTTTTAATATTTATCTTCTGCTCTGGTGGTCACAAGGAACAGCTGGATACAAGCAGTAATCAGGTGGATTTGTCTATTTATTTCATTATCATTATCATCATATTTTATTCATTGTCTAATAACCCCTGTAACATTTTGTGAGGGGTTGAATGGAAATTCTCACCTGCCTATAAATGAACTGTAAAAAAAGGACAAACACAGAGTCATCCCTTTTTACAGTCCATAATCACGTCAAAATGATTTCAGTCTATTTTAACATGTGTATTGTTGAAAGGATGGGTATGAATCAGACACGCTCCTTTTCTCTCTGACCCGCTAAGTGGGCAAGCTGGTGTTTGATATTAAAAATTATGCTTTATGCTAAACAAGACATTAACAGGACATTTATAGAGCAGATGTGCATATCGTAGCAGAAAAAAAACATGCCATTTAATTTCAGTTGGTCTGTAAAACAAGTAAGTTCAATGTGAAAACAACCTAAGCCTACTGTATCTAGCAAATTTACCATATCTGTCTTGGTGTTAATATATTTAATTAGCACCACAGATATATGAGTACACATATGTCTCAGGTACTAGTTTTACATATCGCCAAACTGGCTACAAAGAGCTTTGTGACACAGCGGCTAGGTACTGATCACTGAGGTGTTTCCATACTCACAGGCGATGCGGACAGTAGCCTTGCGACTCTTGGAAGTGCCCAGGTGGCTCCAGGCCACACAGAGACACCAGTAGTCCTCTGGGCCGTGGAAATCCTCCACCTGCTGACGGGACACGTTGATCATCACCTCACGTACCCTCAGCCCTGGGACAACAGAGGGGATAGACTATAGTTAAAAACTATACACACAAAACATGTAAGATGTCTGTAGTTAGAATCTCCTACTAAAACAGCCCACACCCAATCTGGAACGTGATACTTTAGGATGCTGGGTTTGGGCCGTTTTGTTATGTAAAGATTCGGATCGGGTTCGGAGTTGGTTAGCTCTGTCAGGGTCAGGCTTGGTCCAAATACATCGCATTAGCTTGATTAGCTTGAATGACATTGTTGTGACAGCATGTACAAATTGCAATGCCATACATAGTTCTGTTCCGATTACACTGTTTTGGAACCATTAAATTCAGTTGAGAAAGACTGATTTGACATGCCACGTTGGTCAGGCTGTGACTGACTTATAAGTAGATATTACGGTTTTGGTTAAAGTGGTAGAGCAGTGTTACCATTCCTCGGTCATTGGGGGTTTCAAATTTGGTTGTACCAGTCGGGTTCACTTGGGTCAGATTACAGGCTGGATTAAGGCCATTGTTTTAAACACGTGCAGAACTACTGTTTATGGTGAAAACTGAAAGAGGAAAGCCCTGCATAAATAGAATCCTTAATCAATACCTCGATATGGCTTGCGTCAGTGAGCGATGGGCTTTACAGGATTAGTTCTGCGTAAGTTCTTAGGAAAGGCTGACACACTTCCTAAATCAGTGCATTCTCCCCCACTATGCTGAGCTCTGAGAGCATCACTAAGGAAATTGGCAGAAACACAGTCCCCCGGGGGCCTCCAGTGTATGTTTTGAGCTCTCAATGCTGCTAACAAGAGGAAAGCTAAATCAGCTGTAGCAGAATTAGCATTAATAATTTGGACTACACTTAACCACTTCAAATAGCATATGTAGGCTCGCTGTGCAAGCAACACAAGGACAATAAACCATATTATGTAACACAAAAGGCTTGTGAATAATGCTCTTATTCTATTTAATGCACTAAAGAAGAAGAAAAAAACACTCTATTTGAAAATCCTCTAAGGCATCAAGCTGCAAGCCCCCAGTTGGAAATGTTTGTCACCCTATCATATAGCTTCAGATGGATATACAGCTCCCGGTTTTAATCTGAATCATAGGTTTAGGGCCTGTCACATGTGTTTTCTCTCTGCTCCACAGAGCCTTCCGCAGCCTGCAGGCCTTAAACCCACAGCTGGATTAAAAGCAATGTGCTGGGGATTGCAAAAGACCAATAACCAAACCCTTCAACCCCTGACTCTTCTGGCTCTTGTGCACCACACTCTGATAAATAACACTTTAATCTGACATGCTCTTACTAAAGTCTAACAGCCACATACTGCGGCTGCACAGCTTGCGAAGCGCTGAGCAGACTTCCGAATGAATACCAATTAAACGCGAGTGAATGACAGCAGGGCTATGCCAATGGATTCATGCTGGCTTTCACCTTAAAATTAAGAAATGGAGAACATTTGGTGGCGGGCAGTCTCCACTGTGGCGGCTATAAATGACAACAGAAAAATGGGATTCTTCCTTTTTGTCACACTAAACACGGCTGACAAGTTGGCAAACGCTGGTACAAATTAGGTGACTCGTCTCAGGATGGTGCACTGCAGTGTATTTGTTGACCAGCGTAGTTTAAATCGTGATTGACGGGCCTGGAGAAAGAAAGGCCACATTTAAGAAGAGGAATCAACAAAACAGCAGCTTTATGGTTGGTGCTTCCCAGTTGCAGCCCCTGTAGAGAGTGAGACACGCATAATTCATAATTTCCTGAGCAGCAGCAGAGAGAAGGCAAGTGACAACGTATGTGTGGGAAGAGAGACATCGGAGAAAACAATGACTAATGACTTTTTCATGATGCCCTAAAAAGTGAAAGCCTGTGTTTTAGTGAAGAAGAAGAAAAAGAAGAAGAACAGGAGAGAAAAGACAGACAGACTGATGGAGAGAGGCAAGAGGCGGCGGTAAGCTTTCTCGACAGAGCAACGCATTTCCTAGAGTCCAACCGGCGCCGACAGGTGGTTCGCCGGAGAGACGAGTGCTGCCACTGTGTCATCTGTCAACCCTATTTGTTTGTAGGCAGAATACTGTTGACAGGGCTCATTAGAGTAAACCACTTGATCTGTTCTCCTCCTCAATCCCCTCCTTGTGCTTTGCAGTTACTTGATAATCCATCCACAAAAGTCTAAATCACTGAGAGAAAGACTGGAAAGAAGAAGAAGTTTTGGCTGTTCTGAGATCTGGAGAAGAGGGGAGGGTTGCTTCAGTAGCTTTGCTAGCTTATTAACTTGGATGTGGATGACAAGAACTTCATTAAAATGTTGCGTTCAGGATCATTTCTGCTTAAGAAGTTTCAGTTCAGAAGAAAACTTTTGCCCCATGTCATCTTTCTCTCTCTTCCTCTGGTTCTCTTCTGTTAACCATCCAATAAAGGTAAAATAGGAATGGGGTGCTGTCCCATAGATCAATTTTAGACTTTTTAAAAAATGGCAATATCTGCCCAATGTACTGGCAAACCTAAAATCTGGTCCACTGGCTCTGAAGCAGAAAGGGAATTAAACTTTGTCTCCCTCACTTGAAAGGCCCTACCACCATTTAAATGTGATGTTGCATTGAAATACATGTTTAGAATAACACGCAAAACAAAGGCCTATATTAACCCTTTAAACCCTCTCTTTCTGCTTGGTGCTCACTCAAGTCAGAAATGTCATCATTTGGCATGTAAGTGATACTAGACACATTCTAGGAAAATTTTTAATGAAAAAAGAAAACAATTTAAAATTGTTTGGGGTTTTTTGCCAATGTTTTCAACACCCAGCAAATATCTGAACAGATAGAGGAGATTATCTGTGCTTTAAGGATATAAGAAGAATATTGTTAGGGCATTCTATGCCTTTGTAGTGTCAAAAAAGGTATTGAAGTCTAAAATCTAAAAACCTGTAACAACCAAAAAGATTGGTTTTTATACAAATATCATTACTTTTAATTTGTCTAACATACTTGTTGCTGACATGGTGTGTGTGTGTGTGTGCGTAACTTTGTATTATGCTGTATTATGTGTTCTGTTTGTTTACTGCTGTTCTGTCACTGTGTGTATGTTTTAATTGTGACCTGCCAGGAGACTGCAGATCAACAGAAGAACTGAAGCCATCTACTGCACGGATTCCAAATGTTTTTGTGTCGACTTGTCATTTCGACCCCGAAATATTTAAAAATAGGGCCCAGGTTTCCAAACACATAAAGTACCCTTCAAACTAACTATGGTACAATACATCAAATGGTAACATTTCTGTTTAATATTGTCTTATCTGTGTGAGTGAGTACAAACTCTTTAGATAAAATATTCCAGTGGCGCCACAAGCAGTTAACCCGTTGGAGACTGATGTTATTAGCCTTTGCTTAGTCCCATTTGTGATTTGAGCACCTACTACATTTTTTGTAGTAGGTAACTCTTTATGGTTGGAGTATGTGTGGAATGCTGAGGTAAGAGGACGACACACGTCCACTTTCTGGGAAACGTCCACCCGGAGGTTTGATGTTTTTTCCACTAAAATGTCTGCTGCAAATTTCAGTTCAACTTTACTGTCAAACAGAATACAATAGAATTTTATTCAATTTCTTCCCCCTGTATTTCTTTTCTTCCTTTCCATTTGGAACTAGGATGGCTTATGCTTGGGTGATGCAAATATGCTTTTAACTGATTTCTAAATTCATCTATTCTCAGCTGATAGCTCAAAGATGTGCGCAAAGATGGTGTTGAGGAAAACTCAAAAACAGCAGACAAGTTTTCTTTTCAATGTAATAATTTTTGGTGTTACATTGATTTTGAGCAAATATGGCTGCCAACAGAAAAGAGATTCTGCTAACAAATCAATTTGAGCAGAAATGGAAGAAAAACTATTGTAAAGTAGTAAATTGGTTTAAAGGTATTCTGTCAGACTTGGTATGGGAGAGAAGCTTAGCTAAATGGATTCCTCCACATAACAAAAGAGGACAATTCTTATCAGGAAAAAAAAAGTTAGCCGTGGTTTATACATACACTTAAAGTTACCTACATTTGAAAAAGCAACCTCTTGCAGTAGAGAAGCCAGTAGCAGCTCGACTATTTAAAAAAAATCTAATTTGTCGTTGAAGTTGGCAGACTTGTTGCATAAAGGGTCAATTAAAAGGTTGATTGAAATCTACAAATATCAGAGACAGAAACAGAGCGAGATGTTTGACGGACATGTAAAGAGATTGTGCAGAATTGTCAAGACAAACTTAAACTGCTTCCAGAGACACTGTATGGCCCTTGAGGCAGCACAGCAGTTAATGCACACCATGACATTTTCTCTTTTATTGTATTGTATAGTAACAATTACACCCATTAGGTCATTAAAGCAAGAAGGTCGTGGGTTCAAACCCCGGTTGCCCCTGCCTTTCTGTGCTGGAGTGCTCTCCCCGTGTCCGCGTGGGTTCTCTCCGGGTGTTCCGGCTTCCTCCCACCATCCAAAGACATGCGGGCTAGGTTAGTTGGTGTCCCCAAAATTGGGAGTGAGTGAGTGTGAGTGGTTGTTTGTCTATGTGTGGCCCTGGTTGATGGACTGTGTGGCCCTGCGATGGACTGGTGACCTGTCCAGGGTGTACCCCGCCTTTCGCCCAATGTCAGCTGGGATTGGCTCCAGCCCCCCACGACCCTGTACGCAGGATAATCGGTTGACGATGGATGGATAGAGGTCATTAAAGGTAATGGATCACAAATCTGTAAGATGGCACCACTGCCTCATTCTACAGACGCATAATATATTGAGTTTTGACAATTTTGAAAATTTTTAATTTCTACAATCTACAAAGTGTGTCAACAATCTCGTGCCAGAAATACTGGCAGAAAAACAAAATAGGGAAATCAGAACTAGAGGCACAGTAAGTGGAAACTGTATAGCAGGACAACATTTGATTGTTTTCAGTAAGAGGAATACATTTGTGGAATGCATTACCATCTGAAATTAAAACACTGACAGAACTTTTGGTTTTTAACAGACATACGTCGTTGAACACTGAATGGATACAATACATACACATACAAACAAATGTGCGCACTTTGGGCGAGTGCGATACACATGCACATATATCTAAGATCTCTTATTATGTGTTGTTGTATTGTTAAATATTGTTAAATGTTTCTGGACTCACATTACATTTACATTGATCTTCACTTCTTTTTAGGCCTGTAACTTATTGTATATACTGGATTTATTTATTGTTGTTTATTGTATGGATGAAAAGTAACAGTAACAGTTTAAACTCAACACTAATTTCTGTTATAACTTTAAAAACATAGAAACTTTAGAAACCTGCATACATTACATCTACTTTGTATACAGTATATGTATTGTTTTTATCGTACGCCTTCTTTCTCGCATAATCTTTCCCTTCAATTTATATCATGTTATATCATACAGTGTATGATATAATATAAATTCTGTATCTGCTTGTGCTAATATTCATTGAAACTACAGTACTGTATATCATGCTTATATAGGCTGAAATGTTTAGTTTTAAATATTTATGGAGGTTTTGTTGAAGACGTTACAGTGGCTGCTTGGACAGTTCACTGGTACTTCAGGCTGGCTATAGATTTGTGTGCTTACAGAAGCTTAGCATGGCTTATTGTTGTGCTAAATTTCCACAACTGGATATTCTCAGTGCTATTTGTTTAATGTGCTAGATAATGGCTTTTAATGGACTGGTTGAATGTGGGTGCCGCTAATCGACAGTATATTGTGTCTAGAAGTGTTCAGGAGGTATGAAATAGGTCCTCTAGGCATAAATCGATTTAAAATTCCTGGTCATTGTTATTTGATGATATTGTATTCGTGCAATATCGCTGCATGCATGTTGTTCGGTGGGGTCAAATAAACGGCGTGAGAGCCACAACTTTCAATGGTCACTGGGACATAAAACCTGCATGTATAGAATCAGCAGTAAAAGCTGAAAATGGTTGATGACTTTGCCCCCAAAAAAGGTTTAAAAAGCGTTTTCCCCACCGATTACATGGGTGCATGTGTATTTGATCCTTACGTCAGGGGAATCACAGGATTGGCTTAATATGTTTCCCGGCTCGGCTTTTTAAAGCAGACAGTTGGCTTTCTTTGGCGTTAAGGGCTTTCCTTATAGAGTTGTATTGAGGATTCATTCGGTGTTGTGTCTTCCATAGTGATGTATTAAATTAAATAAACATTATTTTTACAATAACACAACAATAATTCGCCCTCCGATGGACTGGCGACCTGTCCGGGGTGTACCCCGCCTTTCGCCCACTGTCAGCTGGGATTGGCTTCAGCTAGCTGTACGCAGGATAAGCGGTTGATGATGGATGGATGGATGGACAACAACAATTCCAAAGAAAAACACTGGCCATTAGCCTGTTTACTAGCTTCAAAAACTTCAGCAGTGACATGTGTAGGATCCATCAGTTCAGAGTGTAGCGCTTTCATGGCACCTTCAACTGTTTGTACACCATATTTTGGGATCAGGGCATGAGATTGGTGCTAACCATCCAGCCAACTGCAATAAAATTTGAGGGCGGCTGACAGGTACAGACCATCGACCAGAGTCTCTTTTCTACTCGATAAACCTTTCTGACTGGTTTCAAAGAAAGACTGAAAAGAACAGATGCAATTTTTTCCATCCAGTAAGAAAAGTATTAGCTTCTGTCACTGTGGGTATTATCAGCCAAAGAACTTATGACATAAATATGCAAATTATATGATCATATAGTCAATATGATACCAAGGCCCCTGCTGTGACACTCCCATCCTCCATCAAATCCCATTCTGTTTGTATATGTTAAACACATTCTTATCAGCATGTTTCTCTGTGTGCCATGTAATTTTTGATGGCTTTCAGGAGCTGTGCAGATCCCAATTACTGATGCATACTCAACACAGTCGACGGACAGATGCTCTTATCTCCACTGGTTGCAATGGTCTACTGCACTGTGTGCCTGCATGCTCATAAAGTTAATCACAGTGGCTTTATTCATCAAGAGGTTAACATGTTGCCACAGGATACATTATGTGTTTCTACAGATGATTTCTAATTCATAAAATACAGTATATTTCCTGCATACGGCTCATGGTGCATAACCTAAACATGTACACTCTTTATCAGCAGCAATCCAATTATGTCTACTCACTTGTAGTCTACACACTTCTACATGCTGAAGTCAGATTACAGTCCAACCATTTATAATTTATTTGAATTTCTCTGCATTCATGTAAAAAAAGGATGCATATTTTCAAAGCATCTGGGTAGCAGTCACATCAGCAATCTGCAACCTAACTGCAGACAGAAAGCAGTCAAATAGCTAATTGTAATGTTTGCGATCTAAGTGTGTCAAGTGGCGGCAGCAGCACAGCTAATTACAACGCCGGAGGTAGTCAAACAATAAATATTACAAAGAATAATTTTTACAGACCGCCTTTCCTCATCTGTTGCTGGCACCTGAAGGGAAATTCTTAGTCAGCATGTTGCTTAAAGTTAAGGACAAACCCGAAGATGAGCTGAGACATACAAAGACTGGAGATATCACACATAAAGATTATGCTCCATCGCTCACAGTTCAACATAGTGCAAATCGCTTCCTATCTGAAAGGGCCTTAACTAGTCTGTGTAGTGTCTTCAAATGTCCATAACATGTCCTTAACCAAAAATGACCAAGGAACATGATCTCGTACTTTGTACTTTGGCACATGTTCCACATCTAATATGACAGCGAGTGCAGGCTAGCCAGACAAAACTAGCTAACTTTACCTAGCTACAGAGCCCTCTTCACCAACCTGAGCTTGAAAATGAGGCGATAGTAACAGAAGATAACTCCTCAACCTCCTCTTTCCTCAGTGTGCCTCATTGCCTTCAAAATCCCTTTTATTTCTAATATCCGTAGCTGCTTCCACCAGATGCCAACACTGACAATCCCTGAAGCTGTAACCATTGCACGCTCAGTGAAAATGCAGGCATGCTGAGTAACGTTAGTGTGGAGAAACTTTCAATCTGCTGCTTGAACCGAGGACCCAACAATGTCATATTATTTTCAAGGACATAAATGCGTGATCAGAATCCAGGGCTTTTATTTTATTCTTATTTTTGTAAAAGATCTGGGGATTTTCAAAAAACTAAATCCCCGGATATTCTGAAAAGTGGATGTTTCAAAAACAGGAAAAGCTAAGGAAAAACATCCATGTTCATGCATCATTTCCATTTTTACCTACTGTACTTCATCACTGGAAAATATCTTGATTCTGAAAGGCCTATCTGACAAAGGCTATTAATAAGAAATCATCATTCTGTCTTTTCTGTCTTGCCCATGTGCTTGCCTGCACTTGTGTGCCACCCACATGCTGTAAGAGCCACAGCAGAATCCTACAAGCAAAACTGAGGGCACTACACTTCTGATCTCAGAACAGCATTAGCACATTAGCGTCATGCTCCATCAAGGTCTCATTACGTCTGCCTCAGCTCGCCTAAGTAGAGCTGGTTTCCACACCAGGACTTAATGCTGACATTAGAATCCTGCAGGTACTTTTCTGAGAACTCAACCTGCTGTTCAGTAACCGGAGCACTTAAAGTACTGAGGTTTTGTTCAAAATCAATCCCCAAATTAGCCACCATTCCAATCTGCCCACATTCATATTACATACCAGCAAAACTTGCACACAAGAGCCCAGGCACACAGACACACACACACAAGCATGTGCATAGAGACATCTTAAGAGTCTACTTCACCTATCTTTTGGGGGAAAGATATTTGATAGCAAATAATTTTTTATCCCTCCCAGAAAAGAGAAACTTTTTTTCTCCCAATCCCATTAGGCCCTGTGCCAACTTCTTAGCTCTGTAACCAGAGACAGCCTCAACCCACAGCCGTGTCTCCTTGAAATGACACCCAGTTCCAAGCCAACAAAAAGTGAAATCAAGCCCGACAAACCCAAAACATACCGCTAACAACTGATACATCTTGCAATGTTATGAGATGCCGAGAACAGAAGTGAAAATATACTTCCATAGTGGCAAACAGCAGCAATTAGAACTACAATGGCTCATAAACAAAGAACAAGGAAATGTGGTTTTGTGTTTCTCCATTTGTGTCTGGATGGGGAGCTAAATGCAGATTGATACATCGAGTGTGCCCGCTCAAGTGAAAAGTCATCACCACAGTATTTTTTTCCATAACTGGATTCAGCAGTGGTGTGTGCAGGGAGTGGGGGGATGGTGGTTGGGGTTTTGTTTATGTTTTCACATTCATCCCTGTTTTGTCAAGTGCTTCAGGTAGCATCTCTAAAACGTGTTTCACTACAACATATTGAGCACATTAATTCTAATCATTAGGACTACACTACACTTTGTGTTTTAGAGCAGGATTAGTCTAAATTACACCTCTGTTAGGTTTATTTTCTCAGCAAGTACAAGTAATTCTGTTGCTATATGGAGGTGCAGCCCTACTAAATGAGCAAAGAAGAAGACAGGCCATCAACATCCTTGGTTCGATTCCAGCCAGAGACCTTTTTTTGTATGTCTACCACCCTTCTCTCATCTTCACTTTCTTGGATAAGTGTCACCGAGCACCTTCCCAAGGGTCAAAATTGGATATAAAAACACTAGTGCATGCATCGATACTCCTGTGACAGCTCAGGTATTAAAACCAAATCCGCTGACTCAGCACCGACAACGGGCTCCTTTCTTTCACATAAAAAAAGAAAAAATCAAACCTTTACAGCCTAGTCCTCAGCCCTGGCAGCAAGCATGCGGTAAGGCTAAATAAAATCATCTCTAGGAAAAAGAGAAGTTATAACCCCTCCTTTCCCTTTCCCCCGAAGGAGTTTATAGAGGATGGCAGTAGGAGGGTTTGGGTATATGTGTGTGAGGTGTATTGTCCGGGCCACATTCGGTTAACAACCCCATTAACTGGCTCACAAAGCAACCCCGGGGCAACGATAACATCAATCCCGGCTTTAGAGGCCATTATGTTGCAGCCCGAGATATACGCGCCGCTCTGCAAAAGTAAGGCGAGGCTGCAGCAGCGGAGAAGCTAGAAGGGTGATAAGGTGTCACCGCCCGTTTGCCAAGTTCACCCCTCCATCCACCCGGCAACCCCATCCTGACCGCACACACACAAACACACACACACACACCAACAAAGATCCAACAAGCCCCACTGGGCTGCTTGGCAGGTGTGGACTGAGGCCGTTTATCTGCTTCAGTCAGGACTTCGCGCTTCACACACCCAGACAAACCAACACGCACACACACACACACACCAACAAATACACTCTAAACTATGCAAAGACACGCACTGTAAACACACTACAAACATACATATGTGCACCAACACACATGCAATAATACCTAAAAACACACACACACAGTGAAACATACTTGCATTAAGCCACACACGCTTATACACAAACGCTGTCACGTTATGTACATGTGTACATGCAATACCAATACAGGCAGTACAAATAACACATCAATATGTACATGCAGATAAATACTTACCACCCATGCCCCTGCACACACCCTCATACCACACACACACACACACACACACACACACGATACGGCTTCTGCAGTGTATGAAGGCCAGAGCTTTGTCTGCTCGCTGCTCACCGATGATAACATTCACACTCAGCGGATGCTGGAAAGAAAGGTCAAGGATTTTTTCAAAGCCTCTCTTTCCTATTGCTCAATGAATAACTACTCAACACCAGGATTCTATACGGAAACATGTTTGTGTGCAACTCCGAGTGCTTAATAGCCAGATTCCTCCAAGGGAGGCTTAACTGCCTCAATTAAAATCACATAAAGGAGAATGTGCGAGTCCTAACAGCATAAGCACGTCTCCTCTTTTAGAACAAACAAGGATAAAGAGTTTCCCCCTGACAGAGTCAGGTGGATGCTGATTTTCTCTCACACTCCCAGTTTGGACGCAGTAATCACAATTAGGGAAGAGAGGCGGCGCCAGTGAGTGATGGCTCCCCCCGCTGTCTCAGACATATGGGGGGGAGGGTACCGGTTTACACCCAGCACCCAGGGGATCAGTCAGCTCTCCCAGCAGGCCCCCCTGCTGAGCATCTGCCAGATTTGGTGAGACAGGTAGGCTTTCACGGCAACCGTGCGAGGAAGTGCTGAGGGTTTTATCACAATAGGAAATAGGACGGAGTTTACTTCAGGGGAAGTAGTTGAGAAAAACCCACCCACACTAATCTCCTGAGGCTGACATGAATCTTAATCGGGTGGAATTCTTGGTTTACATTACAGTGAGTAGCATAAAACACAAGTTTGTGAAGATAGGAGGTTTTAAGGATTCTGATCAGAAACTGGAGGTCCTAATTTTAGCATTTTATTTAACAGATAGATTTGATAGTCACTGCTTTACATGCATGGACTCAAATTACTAAATGACCTTATTTTTTATTGAAAATAAACAACTTCATTAGGTTCCCATGTATAATAGTGTTAGATTTTGTTAAAGACCCACAGGGAATTATCATCTGAAACTGCAGCTCCACAGATCACCATAGTGTCTTTGAGGTCATTGTTTTGGTTTTGCAATCTGCAACTTTACAGTTTGGTTCAGTCACACTGCTCTTTATTTCCAACAGCGGCAGACAGGTGTTTTTAGCGAAGAGCTCTGAAAAACCCACTGTGCACTGCCCAGCACCATACAGTAGACAAACTACCTGGTGAACACAGGGTTCGTCAAATAAGTTTGGCATTGGGCCAATTCTAATTTTTAAGTCATTAGATAATTTGAGACTGGTAGTCAGCATGCCTTTTCAGCCAAGTTGGTGGAGCATGGGACTCTCACTCTCTGGGTTGCGTGTTTGATCTCCACATTTTTTCTCTCCCTCTTCGACAAATTAATTATGAAGTTACCATTTCACATGCTCACAATAAAGCATGTGCTGGAGTGTGTGCATCCTGGCGATAAGTCCACATCCATCAACCCTGTTGCCAAGCATCACACATTACACGACTGTAGGAAACATCATTTAGTGTAGCAATGTCAGTCACATAGCTCTTCAATCAAGGCCTGACACTGGCTTTGCCGGTGGATCACATTTAATTAATTATTGTTTTCTCGAGTTCTCGAATTAATTATGTCATTATCTCAGATTTCATTATCTCAAGATCTCAAGACAATGATTTCGTTATCTCTGGAAAACAACATTTGTTATTTCAAGATAATGACATCAATATCTCGAGATCCCAAGAAAATAAAATATATCTACTCGTTATCGCTGAGATTGTAAATGGAGTAAATAAAATGTATGAATGTATTTCCTCCTCGGGCTTCCGTAAAGTAGAAGACTTTGCTTTGGAGTTTCCATCTGGCCAAAAAAATCAATAAGTTAATAGAAGTTAATTCGGCTTTAAGGTTTGTTCAGAATGATTGTGAAACAAACTTTAGAGGCGTCACTATTGCATTCAAAGTTGACAGAAAGATGCAAGTGGGACCTAACATACGCAAATTAAATCTAGCTCTCCAACAATACGTGACCTTATATATTTCTATGAAAGTGAAATCTTGGACGCCAATGACAAAGAGCTACCACAAAGTCTAAAATAAGGATCTTCTCTTCCACAAATATTTTTCACCACAGTATCACTATTTCTTTGTCAGTATTAAGGTTAAAATGTTTACATTTTGAACATTTCCTTTTTCTATCGTAGCTGGTCTATTCTTCATTGCCGACTGTAACATAATTCCTTGAGAAGTGATTGACTTATTCCACAGAATAGAAATAGGTGCAAAGTTCTCCTTGCAGCACACCACAATAAAGCGAAGAGAAAATTTGCTTCACGTTCGATCTGAATGCTCCATAACTGTTCAATAATTGTGTCCAG
This sequence comes from Micropterus dolomieu, assembly GCF_021292245.1. Classification (NCBI taxonomy): domain Eukaryota; kingdom Metazoa; phylum Chordata; class Actinopteri; order Centrarchiformes; family Centrarchidae; genus Micropterus; species Micropterus dolomieu. Next base: position 4,305,071 of record NC_060170.1, on the reverse strand, counting down.
GTGTTTCACAGCAGATACCAGTAACTGTAGATTGAACCTGCCAATTTTCTCGATATTCTCCTGCAGATTTTCATTCCTTGTGATCAGCATGGGACACTTGAACTCTCCACTGAATGACAGACTAATGAAATTCTTTGGCTGCAGCTCCTTACGTCAGGGTGAGGCAGATTCCATTACAGGCTTTAGAGACTGACACCGCAAACACTGTTGAGTCAAATCCTGATCCCATATTGGTCTAGGCCTTGGTAATATTCTTTTCATATAGCTCCCTTCATATGTCTCTCGCTCATGTGTCTCAGATAGATATTAGTGGAGTAGAAGGCATGAAAGATCGCAATAAAAATTAGACAGCTGTACCATCTTATCCAAGTTCCAATAGACACTTGACTAATAATGTGTCCAAACAGCACTTTGATGAAGTGGCTGGCACCATATGCATCATAAGTACTGTGATTAAGATTTTAATAAAAACACCTGTCATTGTTATTATCCAACTGTGAAGCAAAAGATTCAGCAAAATACTGAAAAGTTAGAACCATCTGAAATGTTTAAAACATCAACCAGGAAATGTTTTGAAAACTGTGCAGGCAGTCTAGGACCATGGCCACATTAACATGCTAGGAGATTTGATGTTGTGCCACTACTCACCACCAGCTATACATGAAAGCTCCGTTATTTCCCCACACACCAAAAAAACAACCAGTACTGTTGCTGAAATAATACTACCTGGCTCCAGGTTTCCTTGTGTCAATTATTTTTAAGCAAATAAACATAACTTTATTTAGAAATTCACATCATGTGAGCACATAATTAGGTAAAAAAAATTGTTGTCTTCAAACTAGAATTTTACACCAGGCCAGGGCCACAATATTACCGAACAAGTTGCCTGCTTCAAATGATTCCGATTCCAGCCTTATCTGTGACATGTGATGTTCTATAATGTTCAATCAGCTGTACAGTGCACTGAAATTGAGCCAGCAGTGCCAAGCCTTTGTCATTATTTCTTGGACAATGCATTTCCATCACAATTTATTTAAGAAGATTTTAGCTCCAAGCCTGCATAAGGCCCTTTGTGAAAATGTTATCGAATGTTGCTATTGTCTGTCTTCTTTTTTAACTCAGTATGCCTTAGTTAGCATTAAAATAGGAGAGGAAATCTTTTTAATAACAAGAAGGCATTTACTAGAGACTTCATCAGGATATTCTCATAATTGCATTGAGCTGCATCAAGTATTGCTGTGCATGTAGCCCCTGAGAATAAAGGAAATTATCTTGATTATTATTTCTGTCCGCATATCTTATCCTATTCATCTCTCTGCATTGTTAAGCTGGTATAATACATCTAACTGACCTTATAAGAACTTTATTGCTGGGAAAAGAATCCAACTAAACCTTCTGCTGTTCCTCACCCAGCTCGGAAATCTATAAGAAAGTGCTGAAACTTAATTTCATGTGACCAAATTGGCATGAACAGATCAGTACTGTCTTACAGGGAAAATCCAGTCTCCCATCCTCTTACGCTGTTATGTATCATCAGTTTGTGAAGTGCATTTCGCGCCCCCCTTTTCCCCTCACTGTGCCTCATCTACTTCCACTTCACTTCTGTATTTCCCAGAATGCCTTTCAACACGTGGTGTGAGCTTGTTGCCTTCAATCTCAGAGGGGTTTGTGAGCAGATATATAAATATATATATATATATATTGCTCACGAGCCGACCACTCTGTGAACGCTAGGGTGTGTCTGCTCAAAATGCCAATTGCCTTGTAGCCTTGTTGCATTCTGGTCCAGTGGCTCTATTGTGCTTTAAAGAACAGGTATGTCTTTTTGTACTATGATGGATATCTCCCTGTGAAAATGTTGGTCCAAAATGGTGAGTCTAGATAGAAGACGTTGATAGATTCACACTAAAACCTGAAGTTTAGAATCACAAGCAAAATCCACGGAAATGGGTGTGTCCTTTCATTTCTGATCAAATTCAAGCCTTCAAAGTGACATTCAAATGAACTTGCTAAAATTTAATCTGCAAACAGCTGCTGCCAATGTTTTTTTATAGATAGGACTGGAATAATCTATAAAAAATGCAATCAATATCACACACACACACTTTGCCTGTTCTCGAGTGTTGTACAGCACAGAGTGCAGATACACAGTCCTCCCTTAGCGTCTGCTGCTGGGAAACTCAAGGGCATTGTCAGCTTTATCAGCGCCCAGTGATTCATCAGGCTAGTTGGTAAATAAGAGATGTTATCAGGTGCTCCTGGTGGCATTGAGGGCCCATGTCCTAATCAATAACATTCCAATTCTTCACTGATCTCTTTCTCTGATTAGCTGTACGAATCCAATACACAATGTTGCTGTCTATTACTGAGCCAGGACAAATCCATCCCGTTAAGACCGCCCTTATCTGATATAACGCGGGCCTATGCCAGGGGCTATGGTGAGGACATCCTCAGGCTCTTCTAATTGCTAACCCACTTGGGCCAGCAGATAGCAAGGAGATTTCACTTGGCCTGGTCGTGCCACAGGCAGTTAAGTGGGGTGATTTTAGTGAGATGTAACCAGTCAGTGCACAGAGACTGGGTAAACTGAGCTAAAATGGCTTGTAATTTTTCAACTCCCTTAAATGGGATTGGGAGATAGTGGAGTGGGATGGATAATGAAACAGGTTAAGAAAAGGATGGGCGGGTGAGCTGTCAGTCAGTAAAGCGCGCCCATGGCAGCAGGCACTTACTGACGTGGGAATGCTGATGAACAAGCCGAGCCTAATTTGAGTTAATGAATATGAAATATGCATCACATTTCCCTTTCAAAATGATCTGTGATGAGCATAACGGATGGAAGAGAAAATGAATCTGCATTAACCAGTCAGTGTTTAGCTTCCAGAGACTGATTGTATAATGGATGTGATTCTCAAACGGTCATGTTACACACACATATAGCCCATTGACCTCTGAATTATACGGTCTGTGCTCTAGTTAGGGGAGGTAAATACAATTTTTTAAAGTCCCCTTTTTTAAAGTTCTGCGTAATTTGGATAATTTCAATGAATTAACCTTGAATTATGCTAAATCCCCAATGTTCAGGATCTAAACAATTTGACTTTGGTGTCCCCAGTGGTTGTATTAAAAAATACTCTTAACAGTAGGGGTGTAACGATACACCAAATCAACAACCTCAATTTTTTAGCCATGATTCGGTTCATACCTCAGTTTTTTCCCGCCCGTTTTTTTGGAGGGGGAGATATTATTATTATTAATATATTCTATCTAGGGTTAACTGATGTAGTTGAAGTTGCAGGCATGATCACTCAATCATGACTGGACCGAAATATTCACATGACATGCAGTTGGAGGACAATAAAAATTAGTCGAAGTTGAATATTTACAAAATATAGGCCTACAGCTTGCTCTAACTTTAAATACAGTGTTTTCGACATATACTTTACTTAGGCAGGCTGGCCATGTATATTAGCACCTGCCAAAGTATATTTAGTAACCCTCTTTAGCATTCTGCAGTGAAACACAAGAGAGAGATGTTATCTGAAATTACATTAAGCAGACACGGCAGAAATTTTACATTACGGAGGGACAGTGAACGCATCACTGCAGATGTCACTCACTAACATTATTTTCATTTTCGACCCACATGCGGCACACTTTAAAACTGAATCACGGTTGAGTTTATTAAACACGGCAACTTTATGAAACGTACTGCCGATGGAGAAAGTCAGCAGAGACACATACAGGGAGAGAGAGACAGAAAGAGGCGGAGCAAGCCGGCGTGTTTGCCGTAACAGACAAGAGGTGCAGGCTACGGGTGTGTGTGCGCGTGTGAAGAGAAGAGGAGCAGAATCAAGTAGTAAATAAATACTAAAATAAGTTGGAAAATGACCAACAATAACCTACTGTCAATACAAATGAGATACAGGCCTACACCGCTACCGCCCCCACCGGCCGCCGCCACAGTTACACTGTCTTAATGGGAGCTCAACAGTCCGGGGAGCGGGTGTGTCGGGGATGGGATGTTAAGCTCAGCAAAAACAAGATTTACGTTAGGTTCCTCTTTAAATATTCCTCTGAAGCTGAAAGACTGAAAGACATTTAGGGAGCCAGTACCCCACTTTATTGGGCCCCTCTGAGAAACTATTGCATAATAAGCCATTTTAACCATTAGTTTATATTTATACATTGCATCAATAGAACAGCCTTTAATAGGAAAGAAGATACTGAAGGTGAATGGTCTTATAATCATTTATGCTCATAGATGTCCTTTAAAACTATTCCACTAGTGTAAAGGCCTATTCAACGTGTTGTGCTGTTTGAGATATTACATATGGCAACTGCAAACACAATCCTGAATTTATTGTTGTTCAGTACATTAAAGTAGTAACCGTAAGCAGCCAGTGATTTCAGTATTAGTCACGCACCTTTATATTATTCACTTTAAACGACAACATTTAATCAGCTTCCCATTGCATGGTTTTAAAGATGCAATATACTTCTTCATAGTGTTAGCCCCGCCTCCCTCCCCTTAGCTGGTCAGGTTTATACCACAGCACCTGTCACTCTTGTTGAGGAGTCATCGATCTTAAAAAAAGCATCCAGCCTGAGGTTAACGTAACAGGAAGTTGTTGATGTGGCTGCACGGTGTTTGGTGATGGTGTTAGTTTCTCAGCTATGCCTGTGGTCATTTATAAAGAAAAGTCCCACCCTCAGGCTAGCTTCTGTCTCACCATGTGGTTTCCTAAATTGTTTACTCATCCATGTTTTTTCTGAAAGGCTGAGGCATGTCATTGGCTATTCTATTCATATTTTAACCTAAATCTATCACGGAACAATGGTTATTTTAGAGCTTTCAACATTGCCCCTCGATTGTGGTTCTGTGTTTTGCCTCATTCTGTATTAGCTACATTACACACCATTAATCCAATAATAATTACATTAAAGCCCATTCTTCCACTGATAGGCCTTTTTCACAGTTTACACATTTTTTCATAGCAGGAAAAGCACAGGTGTAACTAATAACATTAAATCTCATTTCCATTAAGTATTAAAATGAGGCATCAATGGGAGCCACAGTAACAGCGCCATGGAAGTTGTGAACCTAACGGAATGCAGTACTTGTTAATGTTGTTAATTTGACATTTTGTTTTCCTCAGTCATCCATCAGAGTATTTGTAGCATTTATTATTTATCAACAACTTTGAGGCTAAACACCACTTTTTGTGCTGCTATAAAGTTGTCTGTTCATTTACAGACTGGTGAGTCTTTCACCCTTTGCTGAAAAAGAATGACTCAAAGCACCGTTTAATTATTTTTAAAAGATAGCCACAAGGGTATCACAGTAGCATCTCGACAGAAAGATCGAGTTTGAGGTTGAATACTGTGGGGAAACTGATGCTGTGGAGGAGGCGTCTCAGCCATTAATCACACTACCTTCTGTAGCATGGAAACAGGAATATTAATAGAACCGCCCTCGAGTAATGCCTTAGTGGACTTGTTATTATTGGACATAATCAGATTATTAAGCGCATGTGCTTTTTCGGTTGTGTGAATATTTTTGCTATTATTAGAATCAGAACTAAAAGATTGACTTGTCTGTTGAACTGGTGAGAACTTTGGCAGCTCGGGATGTGTTTAAAATAGTTTTCTTTAAAAACTGTTGCCACTGAAATGCCATTGAAAACACGACAATTTAAACAATTTAATTTAAACAACCATTTAAAGCTGCTTGAACCAATATTTTTTTACTATGGAATAAAAGACTGTATTGTCAACGGGGTTGCTCTTAATAATTAACCCATAGACAATTTATCACCAACTCTACAGAGTGTTTAAGTGTTTTTCAGCTCATTGTTTTCGTTTTCCCACCCGCAACTTTACTGTTTTGGTTCAGTCTTGTTGCTCTCATCATTGTCGTTTCATCCGGCAGCAGGCAGCGGTTTTCAACAGCACAAGTAGGGAAAAGGCTTAAAGTTTGCAAACTGTTTTAGTGAGGTCAGTTACACACAATGCAATATTTAAAGTTTACTAACATTAGCCACCATAAGCTAGTGGTCATACCAGATCAAGAAGGCTGTGGCAGCAGAAGTGAGTATTGAATTGAGCAAGGGTGCATTTCACTCTATAAATTCTACTTTGAATTTGTAAGAAAAAAGTGTGTTATTTGTTATTTTTTAAGTCTCACTTTACAATTTCAGATTTTACTTTGGTGGTTTGTTAACACTGCAGCTGCATGTTGTTGCCTTGAGGCAAAGCCGGCTTTTGGTACAGTTTCTCACTCCTATCTGTAAAATCCACTGATTACCTTCCCTCCTGCTGGATGCTGGATCTTGATGTGGCATATAAAGTGAGCTGGCAAATACCACCAAGTGAACTTTCCCTTGTACTTTTCCTCTGCACACAGAACAGCAAACAATTGAAGTTCCAAATTTCATTTTACCATTATCAAGCTTACAACAATTTCACAGCACAGCAATCGCACTATAATGAACTTCGAGAAGCAATTAAAGCCTCTTTCCTGTGGAGGGACCTTCATGAATACAAGAAAGACTGCTTTCTCACAGCCTCTAATCACAAGGCATTCCAGCAGAGGTGTCACATTGGCTTTGTTGTTTGCCAGAAATCCCTTCAGGAGGCCTCAGTTAGGTCCTCTAATCAACACGCTTCCACCTGACAAAAGCTAATGGGACTTAATTGGTATGGCACGCCACTGCTTCACTCACACTTTAAATCATCGCCTCAACCTGAAACTCAAATCAGAATTAGCTGAACATGTATTGGCTGTAGACCTAGTTGAAACCGTAATCACACATCATTTTAAGTTTTCCAGCTGATCTAGCCTGAGGCTCGATATATCTCCTCAGTGATTAGCCTAAGTCAAGGCACAAACATAGAATTACTTAATGCCTGCTCAATTTAATTTTTAAACATGATAATAAAAATAAACGGAAAATAAACCCATGATTAAAAGCATTGCAACAGCATTGAGAGCTGAATCAGGTTTACTGTGGCTTCTAAAAAACCCTTTAATTTTCACAACATAACATTTAATATGCCTTATAACAGGAACAACAGGCTAATAAAGCAGGTATTCTGCTAGGACAGATAAAGAGAGGAAAAGAAACGCTCAAGTCACACTGGCTTGTAATGGTAGCACTCTATTAATACTGCAAAACAAAACTGAAATTGGTAGTCTGGTGACTTAGTATTGCACTTCCATAAAGTTGGGGATCGCAAAAGATACAGACTTAAAAATAAGGTAATAATTGGTGCTGCAGACGCCAAGATAACCTGACTTTTAGTGTGTCAATCACCAAAAAGACTAGATCCTACATTTGGCATAATGCAACTTGGTAGCATCTCATTAGAACCCCCCGGCCTGGTTAATACCCATGCCTTTTAAACATCACGTCCCAAGTTTACAACTCTGGCTTTCTGTTATAAATTTGTAGTCTGGCGCTACCTTTCATCTCTAAAACAGGACTTCAGAGTAAAAGCACTGTGCCAGAAATTCTTTTTTTTTTCTGGGAACGATCACAGTCATGGTTGAAAGACACAAACGACTGTTGGTAGGAAACCAGCAACCTACAGCGATCTCCTGCGTCTAAGGGCGTTTTCACAGCTTAGTTTGTTTGCTCTGGTCCAAATCAGTTGATGAGTTTGTAAAACTTGGAGCGTTTTCCCCTTGCCTCAGTTTCTTTTCACAAAGAGAAAAACCAAAACAAACCAAAATGCATCACTACAAACCACATGAGAACGTTCACAATTGTCTCGTGTTCTGGACAAGTGCATATTTCTGTGCACTTGCCATAACAACATTATGGGGCTTTAACAGCATCATGCTACTTCCAACTTTGCTCCGCAAGAGTTTACAGTTCACAACAAGAGATCCAGGTCAGGTAAAAGTATAAATTGGTTGTTTAATACATTTGAACAAAAATGACTGATGTTGTTTGTCTTGGCAGGGCAATCTCGATTCACTTCCTCTCTGTTCTCTCAAACTGGACCAGTTGGGAACCTCTGATTTACATGATGATGATGGACGGGCTCCCACATAAACACACTTTATTTGGTGGGAAAATAAAATTTCTGCCTGTACTTTTTTCACTTGTTAGAAGTGGGGGGCGCTCAAGTGGATGAAGGTGATGTTAAAAACGTCTGTGCACCAATCAGAGTTCAGCAACATTTGAATCAAAGTATGATGACAGTTTGCCTTGTTATGTTGCTGGACTGACAGTTTTAAAATCCTAAAAAATAACTATGGATGCTTTAATCTTGACTTTAAGTTTATTAATATTTAATGTTTTAAAGAAATACTTACATTTAGAAATATTTCACAGTTAAAAGTATTAGAGTAGTCAGTGCATTTTCTATGTTCATGCCAAATTAAAGTCCAGAATATAATAAAGCACTCCACCCACACTAATGAAATGTTTTCAAGGTATGCTCTTAAAGGCAGGGTGAACCACTGGAGTCAAGGTAGCTGTTCTTAATTAAGTATTAACTTTAAAAAAACTTTACTACCTTTTTATTTTTTTTTAAAGCTGCAGTCAAGGAGGAACCACTGCTGTAACACTATTTCAGAGAATGTGTTCATAACAGAAAAGCTTTTGAAAATCACTCGTATACATTTCTGTGAGTGAAGACTCATGTGAAACTAGCTGGATTTTTTTGCTGATGTGGTACAGTATAGCCCTCCATTTAGCACTGCAAGGAGCTTAAAATAAGCACATACTGCACATATTGCTCAACCCAGCTATGATTACTGAGGCTGCTCTGCCTTTGTTGGCTTTTAGGCTTAAACCATCTGAGGCCACATTGATATTCTTATTGAAGGTCAGTCTAAGTAGCTGTTGTCATGAACTGAAACCATCTACATGCAGAGGGAAATGTTACATGTATGATGAAAGATATTTCCTGTACTTTGAGCGAGTGAAGAAAATCTAAATATCTATCAAATAAAGAAGGAGAGCTTTCATACACTCTCCATGTATACTAAATGGCACATGCTTATTGCATAAGAAATGCAGAAATAAACCTCATGTCTCACCTTGTTGGTAAAAGTAGGCGTTAACGTAGAAACAATGCCTGCAGTCTTGTATTCCTTCTAGTTAGAAGTTATAATTAGACTATTTCCTCAGTGGATTCAAGTGAATAATTGAATGGAGAGAAAGGCTATTTTTTTCCCCATCGCTAGCATTTTTAAAATTCAACAATTACTAATAAAATGAAAAAAATATATAATGAAAAATGTCCTTTAAAAGTTCTGAAACCTGTATGAGTTCTGCAAATTGCTATATTCGTCTTGGCAGCTGTCAAAAAAACGAAGTATTTGATTTTCAATTTTTAAACCATGAATTTCTACTCTTGAAATTTTTGGCTGCTAGGTATATTGTAAGATATCTCCTGACATAAAAACATGACTATTCCGTGTGCTTCATAAATGTTAAGAAAGTTGGTTCCCTGAGTGGATGAGCAGCAGGCAGCGAGACAGGAGCAATTTATGTTTTTAACCAATGACAGATCAGAAAGATTGATTTCCAAAGTTACAAAGAACTTCAGTTTTTCTTTTTCTACTTCCTGCTCTTACCCTCTACATCCATGGAGTCATATGAAGAATAACCATAAAGGTTCCCTCAGTAATTGCAACATAAGCAAACGAGACTTTTTCTCAAATCATTCAACCCACTGCGGACCTGCATCTGTTTACGTTTTTCCACTCCCTCGGATTGTATTCATGTTACCTCAATTTATCACTTTGCAGGGAGTAAAGCAGTAACATTAACCAATTGCTATGGAAATTGGACTTTGTGACGAGCTGTGCTGTTTGGACAGAATTTGTCCAACCAAGACATTTGATCTTCTGGAGGCCATTCTCATCCAGGCTTTTTTATTTTTCAGTTCTGTGTTATGGAGACATCAGCTTGAAAATCATGGTAATTTGTTTAACTGCTTCTTTGGAAGCCTTTGACCATGTTTAATAATGCTGACCTGCAGTGTCATGGAAGGAAAATCCATTGATTTCATCAGTTTCAGTGTGTTGTTTCTGTGGTTTGAGGAACAGCAGAGATGGATGTTTAGTCGTAATGTGAGCAGGTGAGCCACCTGCGTTGTCAGTTACATTTTTGCACTCGGTTTGTTCAGTATTATTTAGTTAAAAAAATAAATAAATCTTTTCTCACACAACTGGACTGTGATCTGCCATTTTAGCCTGAAAAGTAATTGGAAGAAACCAATGCTGCTGAGTAGTTGATCCAGTTATATTACCATAATCATAGCATGTCGGTGTAATCCTGCCGGGGGACAGGAAGAACATCTTGGTGAGAATGAAACAACCGCCATCTCAGTTACTGGTGTCCAACACTAGCTGTGACCACTCCAGCTGTTTTGTTACACACTTGATGGCTGCAAAATATTTCCCTCATATGACATTTTACCACTAGCTGGAAAAGGCCACAAAGCTTTAACTCACCAGTGTTGAGGTCCTTATACTCCTGGGAAAAGTGCTCATTCTGGTGCACCCATTCTCCGTTGCATTTGAAGAAGATCTGTAAGGCGGGCGCGGCTCGGCAGCGCAGCTTAATGGGGTTGCTCTTCACGATGTAGGCGTCCTCCGGCTCCTGGATGAAGTGCGGCAGGGTGCCCTGCACTGAGGGCACGGTGTCAGGCTGAGCATCCCCTGTGGCACCTGCAAACCAACACCTCCGTTACTTCACCATCCCACGTCTCTTCAAGCTGAACAATACTGAAATGAGAAATAGCTAGTCTGACAGAAACAAAGGAGGGACCAATCCTTTTCAGGTAGATAAACAATTTAGCAGTGAAAAACACTTTTTCTTGTATTCACTTGCATTTTGTTTTACTAACAACAGTATAACTGCTTGTGAATTTAAAATGATTGCTCAGTGGACAATGTTTTGAATTCCCCATTCATCAAAAGCTGACATATTGTTGTAAGGCAAAGTATACAGAGAGTACAATTCGTCCCCATTCGAGCAAAACTGTTCTCTTCAGAGCAATTTTCAGATGAATGAAATCAGAGCAGACCAAGTGGAGAGGAATTAGGAGGGGACTGATTACCCAAATTGCGGCTGTGAAGTCTGAATACATCTTATCTCAGCCACACGGCCCGGGTTTTGGTCCACACAAACAGCCTTTGTGCTGCCGCCAACATGCCACCGTCTTTAACGACAATTCACAGCAGGTTACCCCCCTTTTTTTCTTTCAGTCTGGCAAGCACCCGGCCTAGTTCATGACTATTGTTCATCGTGACAGCTCATTGATCTAAGCACAGTTTTGGAAACACCGATCTCAGAGATTGTGAGAGCGTGACTTTGTATATTGGTTTTATTTTTTAGTTTGAAGGTAGGTCTCGGCCTCACATGGTTTCCTGTGCTCGCCTCCTCTTGGTAAAGCACAGAGAGCTCTGCGGGCTGCGACAATAAGGAACAGGATGTTTGTGCTCCTGCCGTCCCCGGGATGCTTCTCAGAATTACACCTCAGTCCCATCAAGGCAGCTCCAGCTAAGCTATTCAGTGCTGTAAAAGCCCATGAAAGCTATTATGCTCCACCATCAAATCCAATTCTGTCCTCTGAAATCGAATCAGCCCTCTCACCACCTCTCTCAATCAATGCTGTCCTTGTTAAATGGGCAAATTAATGGATGCAGGTGTAAAGAGAGGCCACACATAAAACAAACCGACAGGAAGGTGAATGAATGGAAATAATATGCTTACATTACCTTCTGTAGTTAACAGTTAGATGTCTTTATCATATTGCTACTACACAAGCTTCCTTTAGTTATTCATAACACCATTACACCCTGTTTTCTTTGTGTTCAAAACTCCCTGGAAAAATGGGTAGAAAAGCAGTAACAGGGCCTCTACAAATGTAGTCTGATAAAATCCTCAATTACTTTGTTAATGTGTAAACATTCATGGCATGCAGATAGATCTGTTTTGTACCCTAAGAGCAGGTAAATTACACAGAATTATGGGTGAAAAGTAGCCAGCAAATTCCAGGGGTGGAATTAACAAATTCCATTTCCTCTCGTTACTGTAATAAAGTATTTTTTCTGTACTATTATTTATCTAGCATTGTACATTTCAAGTCACATTCATTACAGAGTAAAAAGAAAAGTATCCTGATGAACAGAAGGAAGGCTGCAGCAGAGAAAAGGCTAAAGCTCATTTTTGTTTTGTTGTCTTGAGCTGTGTCCTCTTTCCTGGTTAATCAGCTGTATGTAGGGACTGCAAATGTCCAGCTACAGAATAAATACATATACTGTTGGTTTGAGCGAGAGAGCTAGAGAGTAAATGAAGAGAGGGAATGGCGTTAGTGAGAACAAAGCAGTGAATAAAACGTTACTTTCTTGTTTCACGGCACAAATAAACACGGCCACACTTCCGCACAACCCTGCAGGAAGCCGCAGCCACGCTTCATCCTGTCTGTGCGTGTGTAGCTCGATCAAACAGATGCTCAGACCTGCAGCTCTTTCTACATCTATGACACAGACTGGTTGAGTCCTCTTTCAACATTGTTTTATTTTATTTTATTGAGACTAAGTTTAGATTTGTTTTTTGTTTTTTGTAACTCGTGCTATAATGCTCGCCAAGCGGCTAGTGTGCCACACCCTAAACAGGTGCGTCTGACTTCATGTGGCGCTGCGCAGAGCTGACTTAACGTGATGCATGCTGGACTTAAAAGAAGGCATGCTGGTTAGAAATTGTGTCCGACTTTCGCCCGCGTTGCAAAGCGTCACCATGTCACATGACATTAAATCCTTGCGTGAGCTGGCTGCACAAAGTTAGAACCACCTTTTAACTGATATCATAGCATTTTTATTTTTGTTAAAGATCAGTCATTGATCTCAGCTCACAGTAAGCTCAGGCAGGTAGAATGTATCTGATTTGACTGCACTGTTTTTATTCCCCACCCCTGCAATTGCCTGCAGCACACATTAGGCTATCAAGTCGGCAAAAGTCAGCCGCAGTCATCTCGAATGCACCTAATAAATACTGGTGGAGAAACACACTGAGCTGCAGCACGTGTTAGGTGTGTCTGGCTTCCTGTGGCACTTTGCAGCGTGTGATGCATGCTGGTTAGAAATTTTTGTCCAACTTTAGCCGGCACTGCAAAATGTCACCATGTTCAGGACATTACAAACCTTGCGGGAGCAAGGCGGCTGCAGTTTTCTGAGTCTGGCGACCCCAGTTGCTTTTCTCTGGCTGCACAAAGTTGGAACCACCTTTTGCCTGATCTGGCAGCATATTTCATTGTTCTCAGCTCACAGTAAGCTCATGCACTCTACAGAAAGTAGAATGTGTCTGAATTGAGAGCAGCGTTTTTATACCCCACACCCCTGCAGCTCGAACGCACCTTCAGCGACAAGACATCCACCTGCTTCCTCCCCTCACACTCACCGTCCCTACAGAACGTGAGATACCAGTGCATAATTAAAAAATTATGTATAAAAGAAATATCCCTCCCTGCCCTGCTTCTGGTTGGCTAGAAGTCCTTATCTTACTGTGTGCTGCAGCAATGTGCAGTATGACAAAAATATGGTGTTTTAAGCTCTTTCCAAATGAGTTCACACAATGCTGATTAAGCCTCTCACTGTCAGGTAAAGTTTTTTCTGCGTGGACGCTCCTGTAATGTGTTTAAAGTCAACCAGCAATTATTGGTTTGCCAGCTGAATGGAGAGCCATGTAGAAAGCAGAGCTCCACAAATGTTAAAACTCTCTCTCTTAAAACAATAGTCCATTGGAAAGAATGTTTATTATTAAGAATTGTTTATTTTGTTTATGTCTGTTTATAATGATCGTATAGCTTGTGCTAATATGCTTTGGCAACATTATAGTGCATGTAGTCATGCCAATAAAACCACTTGAACTGAAATTGAACAGAGATGACGCCGCTCTTTCGCTACATGGCTCTGGAGATGGGATCTGGGACAGTATATGAAATCAATTCATTATTTCTATCTGTGCAGAGGAACTCGGGCCAGTGCACACATCTGATGCAAAATTGACTCCTGTCAGATTTGTAATTTCTTTCCAACCCTGCTTCCACCCATGCCAATTACGTATTCATGATCCATTTTAAAAAACAAACAACAATGACAAAAGAATATGGTATTAAGAAATCAATGTAGCGATGAATTCCTAATGTCTGAGAATCGCAGGCAGCCCTGCTATTTGAATGTGTCTTTCTTTGTCCCTATAGATCACCACCTGTGGAGGCAAGCCATTACATGAGCTACCACCAGCTGCTTTCAACACACTGAGGTTGTCTTCATCTCAGCTCTTTGCTATATAAATTAGACATCATCTGCATCAAACAGAGCTTGTTCTTCTTCTTTTTTTACTTTCCTTTTTTACATTGTCAGAACAGTTTATTATGACACCTTGCAGGTAATTATCATTCTCATCTCTAGGCAAACTGTTGGATTTTCAAAGAATGTAAGGACTTTGTCTAACCTGGTGCAACCTGTGCCTTGTCAACACATATCTGTGGGAGAGCTATATTTAAAAGTATGTCTGCACACTGCGACATGTCTCTGGCAAACTTTCTTCCAAAAGAGCAAAGTTTCTCTTGCTGAGCTCACAGAGAAGAGAAGAACACACAGCTCTTACATGAGCTGCTTATCACGCATCATCTTTTAACTGCAGATATTAGGATCTGACTATTTCACAAGCTATATTTTATGAAGCACTTTGTAACATTGTTGAATATCTGAAAAAATATATAAATTAATATGAAGATGAATATATATACACACACACACACACACACATATATATGTGTATTATTATTATTAATATTATTATTATTATTATTATTATTATGTAGCTATATAAAGATAAGTGAAGTGCTTACAAGTGGTGCGGATAAATAATGTCTACTAACTCTAATGCAATTTCAACAAAACAATGACCATTAAATCTACTTCAAATAACCCTGTGAAAAAGAAGAAGGATAATTTGGGGGTTGATTACAGCAGCAGCCATGGAAATAACATTCACATAATGGTCTCTGTCTTTTTTATGTTATCATTTTACTGTATCCTATGCCTTTAATTCAAGGATTACATACTCAGTGGATTAGGGGGGTTATGAACCTTCATAATACCAATTTCAAAAAAGACACATGGTGGTCACAGATGCATGGTGGTCAAATTAAGAACACAGCAGCTTCATCAGCTCCTAAACAGTTTCCATTTTAGAGGCTCAGTTGCAAAGTAACACAGCGACCAATAACTCTTTCCATGTACATATGGGCATGTGAGTATTGGTTTCAGACTTGACAAAATGTCCCTGAAGGTTTCCTCTTCTTCTGTATCGCGTGCCATAGTCTTATCTAAACTGCATGTGCGGATCTGTTGTGCCAAGAAGATATGAACAGGATTTAAACTGCCACTTTGCATCTCTTATTAACAGAATACTAAATTTCAAGGGGTGAGGACTTGACTAGGCAGCCAATGTGCTAATCCTGATTACTAAAGTACATAGTGTCTCAACCAGTGTTGGGCAGTAATGCATCGTTTAGTAACGTGTTACAGTAATGTGAGCTTTGTATGGTTGGGGGTTGGATTTTTGTTGTCTTCCTGGGAGATAAGATGATATCAGTCTGAGCCTTCACTAAAGAGATTGGTCAGGGATGTGTTAGCTTGGTGCAGGGGAAGGAGGTGTGGGAAGGTTGTTATCCTGCCCACACCTCCTGGTGGAACATAACTACATACATTTACTATACTATACTGTAAAAATTTGTAGTATTTTTTTCCTTGTGGTACTGCTATTTTTAACTTATGCACATTGCTTCCACTACTGGCCAGTATAGCTTCCAGTAATTCCAAAGTTGGTTTATTTACATGTTGTGTGGGTTCACTAATGTTAGCAACTGGTGATTATACATTAGTGAGTCATCTAGCATTTCTGCAGCTTTATATGCAGTGCGTGAAGTCAAAACGTATGGGAACCACTTTGCTATGGCTTTCACCGTCACCTCATGACAAAGCAGTTGAAAAACTTCCCTTCACCACCATCATCAAAACACTAAATGAGGAAACATCTTCAGGAATATTGCTATTCATCCCTTCCATAGTGTTCCAGAGACCTGGAGAATCAGCCTATATACTGTATATATTAGCCTGTGTAACACATTGTATCTCCACATCTTTATTTTAATCATCCAAAATAAGCATTATGTTTAATAATGTAATTAAATTTAAAACATTATAATTTTTCACTATTATTCAGAAGACCTTCAAACCATAGAGGATTTTAAAAATTAGGCACCACCAGTAATCACTCTAATGGACGATTTTATTTTGTTAAAAATGTCTTCTTTTTCTTTTTTGGTTGTTAGCCTGTTGAATACTGATAATGAATGAATGCCACTGCACACTACAGAACAAGGGAACAACTTTTATTGCTTTCACAAATTCATACGGAAGCCTGCTAATAAAACTGAAATTGTTCAACCAGAGAAAAACACTGCTTCAACATAATTTAAAGCACTAACACATTTAATGGTTGGGGCACGTAATCCTCCTCCATCCAGCACCTTTCTCGCTGTTACTCTAATCAGCTAATTGCTGCTATGATGAATAAAAATAGTCTGACACTGCGGAGCCCAGACAAGCCTCTCCTTTCACTTTTTTCACATTGCACAACAACTAATGATGCGCCATGTCCTTTTCCCTTAATGTTCAAACATTCAGCACATTCAAAGGTAGAAGATAATTGGAACAAGGTGACAATCCACGCTTCATAAACCTGGAGTTGTAGCGTTGGCTGCTCCACTCGTGATGGATGCTCATAAATATCAGCCTTAATGAAGGAAATGACTGCAGCGCCAATAAGTCACTTATTTCCTCATTAGGCTGGTTAATTTTAACACTGCCTCTAAAATGGTCCCTCACCCTATCTGCTGCCAGTCACAGGTTTCCACCTGACTTAACATGAGGCTCAGTGCGGTGGACCTGCAGCTGATAAATGCCCTGGGTATCAATCTGCATACAGGGACACAGACGACATGGCGGGGGCACTGTCGGCTCAGGCTGGCTGACAATGCCTGGGAGCCAAGGGACCATGTAGAACAAAAACAGATTTAAATCAACAATCTCTTAGTGACATGCCAGCGCAATAAGCATTACACAGGCTGTTTGGATATACAAGGAAGGATTGAGACAGTCCAGATTATAATGATGTAGAGATTTTAAAGAGCAGCTTTAGACCTTTGGAATATTGACTGCGAAACCATTACTGTACTGTTCTGATAACAAGACTAGAGACATCTGTGTGTGAATGAGCACAATAGTCAACAACAAGTGACAAGTTTGTGTGTCCACTACCTCCCTTCTTCCCCCGCTGCCACTTTCTTGTTGCACTCTCGCCAGATACTCCTCCAAGGTGCTCAAAGTCCAAGGTCATCTTGTCTTTGGATGTAATAAAAGCAAAACTGTTTGAAAACTGTTAAAGGAACTGGGACAATTCTCAGAGAGATAAAGACGACCCACTGCTACAGAGTTTTGATCTTAAATATTTGTAGGGACAGGCCAATTGTTGCAAAATTCATGCAGTTTGCACAAGGCTTTGGGTGATTGGGTGCAAAGTTGGCATTGTTGTGTGAGGGTGGTGAAAATATTTCAAAATGGAAAGAGTTCATCTTCAAAGGAGCATGAATGTACTGGGATCTTTGGCCTAATGGAGTGCTAAAGGAACCAGTGAGGAGGTCATCGAAATCATTAAGATTCAACCTCTGGGGACTAGGAACATCCACTATAACTACCATGGAAATCCAGACCATCAGTCTTTAGCTAATTATTTAATCTAAACATTCATTTGATAGATTGCCATGACACTTTGTACAGATATTCATAGGCCCCAGATGATGAATCCTAATCTCAGTGGTGACCCCCCTGACCAACATTTTCCTCATATCCCAATAATTTTACTGTAGTTCTATCATCAGGACAAAATTTCAATTGGTCAATGGTTTGGTTTGTAATCAAATACCGGCACTATTTTGTGTTACAAACACTAAGCTAAGATGGCAAATATGGTAAGCAGTTAAAGAACAGCATGTAAACATTAGCATTGTGAGCGTGTTAGCATTAACATTTAGCGTGAAGCACCACTGTCTCATAGAGCCACCAGCATAGACTGTGTGCAGACTGTTAGTTTTCTTGAGATAGCGTGTCGTTGACTAAATCGTTGATTCAATATATGTTTTTTTGGTGTTTTGCCTTTATAGGATAGAGAGAGTGGATATAAGGTAGAGAGACATGCAGCAAAGGGCTGGACTCGAACCTGGGCCACTGGGTTAAGCACCCAGCCTTGTATATAAGGCGCAAGCTCTACCAGTGAGCTAACCGGCGCCCCACAAGAAACATTATTGACGATAAAATTGGACTAGGTCTCAAAGATCATTAGAAATCCTTTGTCTCAAAACCATAACCTATTCTTGCCACTAGACTGACAGCTTTCCTCAACATCAATCAGTTGCAAACCCTACTAAACTGGACACTGGAAGAGTAGGGTTCCTGAAAGATCAAGCTGACAGCACAATACACTTTTCCTTGTCGGGCCTCCTGACTGAGTTGGACATTACTATTTCACAGCCGCTCCACAGCCAAAGTCCTTTAAAACCACACATTCTTCTTCTCACAACTGCGAGATCACTGGGGACGTCTCATGGATTTCTTACAGGAGCTGAGATAGGCGGAGGGCAAGGATGAGGAGCGTCAGCAGTGTGAGTATCGGCTTTACACGGTGAGCACCCTCTCAGCCTTTCAGCAGGAGTCCTCCTCATTTGAAAGGCAGAGAGTCAGGAGATGTCAGACTAATCCTTGACACTAAAGGAGAAAGAGTAGCCGAACAAAAATGCAGCAAAAGGCTTTGCACACGGCAGCACTGGGAGACCGCTGAGTGAACTCCAGAAATATAGGTGCTGGAGACACTGAAAGGACAGAAGCTCTCGTGAGCACACACTCAAACACACACACGTGATACGTGTGGGTAAATTCGCTGACATTCTCTCTCACACTAACCTCAATATGAACTGTAAGAGGAATCTGATTTTAAAAAAGGGTCAGTAGGTTTACGGACTTCACTGACTATGCTTTACTTTATTGCCAACCATTTACCAAAGCATACAATTTATTTAGGACACATTTTCTACTTTTCAAGCTAAAAATAAATAGAAGCTTCTTTTTAAATAAAACTTTTTATGTTTTTTAAATTTTTTATGTGCAAATAAGGTATTTCATCCTTACATATGTGCTGATTTGTATAGCACGCAAATCCATTTTTCAGCACACAGATAAGAGTCAGATGGATTTTTTGTTTTGTTTTATTGTGATAATTTACCAAATGGCCACACAAAAAAAGTTCTCATGGATTTATTCAAAACATGTATAACGTAATGAGAATCATACAAGATATTTAATAAAATCTCTTTGAATGTCTTGCTATTAGACCTAAGAAAAATGATGAGGATCTAACTGCCTTGAAGGGCGAGGAAAAATGACTTGTTGTACAGGAAACATGTCATTTAAAAGATTTGAAGATTAGCTAACGTAATAGAAACCCACTTAGCATAAAAATGACTGCCACATGAACACAACTCTAATAGATATATGATATATGAACTAGCCAGCATTGTGCTCCTTTACATGGAAAATGCTAACAAAGATGAAATTTACTCGATCTGCAGTTAATGGTCTTGGTATAAAATAAATGTATCATTTAGGGTTGTTTTGTACATTTTAGGAAAGTATGGTAATAATATTTGCTAGTTGACAGTTTGAAGCAAAGTCAACATTTTGGACAGTGGTGTCTGGCCTTAAGTTGCATTAAGCCATGTATGCTTTTTAAGACTCTCGCAAATTGCTGCGTTCAAGTTCTTATGGGAAACAGCAACATTTGACAACAGCAAAACCTTCCCTGTACTTATTGTTTGTCTTTTGAGTTTGATTTTCTGACTAATGCTCATTAATGTGTGTTTGGCTGATATTCTAATTTTTTTTGCTGGTTCTCTTAGCCTTCTATAATCATAATCTGAATAGCTTTGAATTTTTGGCCGTTGGTCGGAATGAACCAGGAACTGAAGGTGCCACCTTTCTCTATTTTACTTATCTGTCATACACAAAACAATCAAGTGGTCAATCAAGAAACTAATTAGCAGATTAATTTATAAAGAAAATAATTGTAAAAGGATTGTGAGACACTCATAACCACACTGAGTTGCAGCAATTATGTAACGTCATGTTGAACTTTTCAGTAGCAGTATAGATTAACCAAACCAAAGAAATAATCATGTGACTCAATTGTGAAAAATATATAAACAATATAACAATTTGTGAAATAATTAAAGTAATTATTATGAAATCTTATTTCATCATCCATTTTTATTATAACAGAGGATTTCAATATTATTTGATTATAGACATTTTTACTTTGAAACTCCTTTTCTCATGATAGTGGTGCTGTCACTTCCCCTTCCCCCCTAACCTTTCAGCCAATCGCATGCTTCCCCCACACAAGAAAACACAGGTATCCATACACAGGACGTACATGGTCATATTTTTACGTACACCTCCAGACCTGCTTGCACAACAATATCAGAGCAAAGCAGCAGCGTCTGTTAAGTAATTGAGAAGAAAATAACTCCTAGAGCAGCAAGAGATTTTAATTTTTTTTCTATTTGCTAGGAGGTCTGTCAAACACAGGCCCCGAGGGGATTAGACCCTTTGTGGGTGATGACTCAATGCAGCCTCACTGCATGAAAGAGGAGCCGGCCACATTGTTTGCAGATACACATTTTGTAGCATGACATTGTCAAGCAATATTCCCACTCCACCCCCCCACACCCTAACTGTACGCTTCTCAGGAAAGCCTCTTACATGGCCTGTAATCAATTTTAAAAGGTTGAATGGTATGAAAAGCAATTACACGGCACATGTGTCCACTGTCAGGCAGCTGGCGGGGCTGCAGTTTGAGAGGTGGTCTCCCCAGTGATTACAGAGCATAGATCTGGAGCTGTGTCAGTTATAGGCTGCTTCTGTTAGATCCTCCTGTTACACCAGAGGCCCAAGCAGCCTTACAGGCCTGATTGACTGAGACAGCCTCTGACAGTTATTGACAGGCTGCTGCACTTCCCAGAAAGGGCAACAGAGAGGGAGGGAGGGAGACTCGGAGGCAAATCCCCATGTTAGGGCTGCTCACATATCCTGTTTCTGCTTAGTCTCAAAGTGGGATGCTTTTCTTTATATTATTTGAAGGTGTTTCTTATGAACTGATGGGTCGATATAGGCTGTTTATTAAATATCAAATATCTGCCACTCATGATGTCCTCCACTGAGACTCTTCTTCAATGACACACAACAACAAAAAGTCTGTTCTTTGCACATTTTACTCTACTCATTCAACTTTTTGTAATTGTTAAATGCCTCCTTTGCTGCTCTATATAACCTTCCGCTGACGGACACCACACAATATGACTTCAATCTAGAAAGATTAGGAAAGCCTTTTTCCTCAGAAAGCGATAGGTTTAATGTTTACTGCAGTTTGTTTGGAATAAATAAATGTCAGAGCCCAACAGCTTTACTGCCTTTATTAAAATAGTATACTGGTCAAAAAAAAATTAGCCCGAATAGTGACATTACGTATTACCAAACACAAGGTCAGTGGTAAATGCAGAAATCATTAGAAAACCAAATACGCCTTATTGCAGTGTGTATGTCAACAAAGGCACATGTTGGATGCAAAGGAAGATTTACGTTTGCAAGCTTTTTTGAAAGTAATTGTAATGTATTTGGACAAATGGTCTTTATGTACAGTTAACTAATTGATTGTTGATTTTCTGTGTTATCCAACGAAGGTTAAAATCAAGGGCAACTGGACTTGGTTGAAGATACTGGAAGACGTTTCGTCCTTCATCCAAAGGACTTCTTCAGTTCTGGAACTGATCCTGGTCTTCCAGACCTGGATGACTGAGAATCTTCATAGACATTTTCTGTGTTGCTTCAAAATATGTCTACGTTTGCTCACTGTAATGCATTGTGGCTTTGAATGTATATTGTGGATGCTGATGGCCATTCCCTACACATAGCCTACATGTGAGAGGTTAATTGTTACTTGTTGGTTGTACAGTTATTTAGTTTTAGTGTAAGGCAATTTAATTCAACAGGTCAATTTGCAATTGCAGGCAACGTTTATGTTCCAAATATCCTGGTGTAATGTGTTTTTCTAGTCTGCAATGTTTAGTACTTTGTTTTAGTACTTGCTGTGTTGACATTTGTGAATGTGCAGCATGGCTTTCACCACCAGGTGGTGCCTTTAAGTGAGTCTAATTAGTTTTGAAGCACAAATAGTAGAAGAAGAACGATTCCTTTCAAGTGGTTGTAGTAGCAGAGAAACAAGCCAGATGACAATAAATACACAGAATACACAATTATCAAATTAAATGTGTATTGCTTATGTTATACATTTCTATTATCATGCCTATCGTGCTTATTTTAATAGATTTTTGGAGTCACCATGTGTTATCGAAGGACGCGAGTCCCACATGCAGAAACAGCAATCACGAATTCTGGGATTGTGTTGTAAATGCTCAAATATGATAGCACAAACAACCACCAAATTAATGCTTAAGCCACTTTTTTATAATTTGTCTTACGATCATCAAAAATGTAACTAGTAGTAGTAGTCGCTAGTATTCAACATTCTTGTATTGTATTGTTTCACACTTGTTATGTTCGACATCAACCTCAGATGGAGCAAAAAATATAAAAATGGGAAGGGAGTTGAAGTACTCCCCGAATTGCACACTGCAGTGAGGGAGTTTAAGCTTCTAATTTGTGAGGATTTGCTGCGGCATTTTTGTGTTTTGGACTGTGGATTAGGCAAAACAATCTATTTGTTGATGTCAACTTGGGTAGGAGGCAGTTGTGGCTGTGAAAAACAAACTTTTCTTTCAAAACAAAGGAGAGCAGTCATTTCAAACAAGACATATTTTTCCAATGACAAAGTTGTCTAAATATGACTGTTGTCCATCAGTAGGAACGGAAGTCCACTGACGTTAGAGTGGCATAGTCTGCATGGGGAGGAAGTTGGGGTGTATGGATAGGTCAACTAAACACTAGGGCTGACCCCAAATAGTTGAAGATTCGATGCTTCGATGGCCGGAGCCTGATTCGACTGTCAATCTCACAGTTGAAGCTTCGCAGCGAAACAAGGATCATGCCATTTTGGCGATATGGGGGTGCTCAATGTCTGATTTTACATAGATCTACCAGTTTTCTCCCAATACGTTAATATACAGCCTATACAATATACATTTCAACGTTTATTGCTGTAAATAAACATGTAAAAAGAAAAAAAAAACTTTTAAGTGCGTAAATAAATCCAAAATTGTAACCCTAACCTTGGGTCAGTGCGCATGTGTAGGCGTAGCGCGATTCTAATTCGACTATGCAAATACTTAGTCGGGGACAGTCCTACTAAACACTGGGCCTTAACACAAGAGACTGCTGTTTGTTTCCAACTGACAGTCAACGTTACCTAGTAGTTGTTATTCTAACCATGATGAAGAAGTTGCAAACCTTAACAAAGTAGTAATTGTAAACCTAACCATGAGGTTCCACTAACCCTAACCATGTCTTTTTTGTGCATAAACTAGGGCTGGCCGGTATAGCTCATAAATAATATCTCAATATTTTTGGGTTATGATATGATATGTATATATAAATCGCTATACACACATTTTGTCTAAAACAACCGTACATTCTCAAATAGTGCATTCATGATGCTCTTGTAGAATGATACACTGCTGTAAATGAAACCACCCAACAGCATATAAAGCAGTTAAAATTAGCTCAACCTTGAACATCTACAGCAGTAAAATACAAAATACACATTTATGCAGCAGGAATATTAATTCTAAAACGTTTTTTGCCATTTACATAATTTTACTTTAGTAAGGTTTATAATGCAGACCTTTTACTTGGAGTGGTGTATTTTCAAAATGAGGTTGATATTAGTACTTTTGCTTAAGTAATGGACCAACATACTTCTTAGTCCACATCTGCTTAGCACACCCACAGGTTAATAACACCTGTGTGTTACCAGCCGAGAGGGTGGCCTTGTGGGTAATCTTCTTTATCTTAAAATAGCTTAGGTGCCGTAGAATGCTAATTTCCAGGTTCATACTTGTATTTAAAAAATTTTTCACATGATTTAATGTCAAAAAACACGTTATATTTCTCTGTCCACTGCTTCAGCACCACTTTTTACCCTCTGTCTGAACACGCAGTTTTAGCTTCTATCTCTTTAAGGGTCTCCCCAAAAGCCCACTTGCTTCTGATTGGCCAATTTCCCTAAGCACAGAAGAGGGGCGGGGCTTGGTGACACCACGATAAATCAAGGCCTGCTATACGAGACTAAGCCGCAATGACTACTCAACAAAAACACAACTTCATTTATTCACTGGTTTTACTGAAACTGGATCAGAGTTGATGGAGATGTCTGTTTTTCCCTTTGATGTCCTGATACAGTTACAGTTTATACGTTACCGGTGCTCCGAGGTTGTGTTGATGCTTACACCTCTAACATTACTACAAAAGCTTTGGACTGCTGGTTCAGAGCCGCCTGATGACAAGACCTACCGTTAGCAACAGCTAGTGGTTAGCAACCTGTAGCATTAGCAACAAGTAAAGCTATCTGTCCATCAGGAAACTTCGTAAATCACAGAGTTGAGGTAGAGCAGCCAGAAGACATTAAAGTGGAATAGCAGAAAATATTTTCCTCTACACTACCGCAAAAGCACTTTCTGTGAGAGTGCACTGCACTAACTCTGGAACGTGGGCTGGTCTATGTGACTTTGGGGACGTAAACATCCCAGATGTTACTTAACGTGTAGCGCTTGTTGGCATTAACCTGTTTTTCGGGGGTATTTAGATGAGCGAAATTTACATATGAAGGAGGAAACAATGGAGACTGAGGCTCGCGGTTTGTCAGTTACATGCACTGAACTCGTTTTATTCAACTATGCCAAAGGAAATGTAGTTTTCCATTCTATGGTACCTTTAAAACCAGAGGTATCCCAAATACGTTTCAAAGCTGGAAGCCGCAGCAAAGAAATTAGAATAAAAATTCTAAATTAAAATCACAGTGAGTCGTAGCTGCTAACTAGCTAGCTTTTCCCCATCAGGACCAACTCTGCTGTGAAGAGTAGAAGACACCATAGTAACGTAGTAACAGGGACACAACACACAGCTTTCAGTAACCTGAGCTTCTACATGCTTTATGGCTGACTAATGTAACATAACTATCCCTTAGCAGTGACCAGCGGAAACACTAAAAACTCCGATATGATGATATGGTCATCTGGTATTTCGCACATGGATTAATGTTCCCAGAACTAGCAGAGAGGGTATGCACATGACGTCACAGTACGCTGAAGTCACTGCAGTTATGCTCACTGAGTGGCATAAAGACGAGTGGCAGCATTAGTTTGAATCAACAAAAACACAAACTACACATCTAAAATGGGGAAGAGCTGGACCGCCAGTTCTTTGGTAAGCAGTAAGGATCACTGTCGAGGCCAACTGCCTTTTATTTAAGCAAATAATCGCTTGTTTTACTCCAGGTTTCGCCGTTTCCACTGCTAAACTCAGCCATGGTAACGGATGTTTTGCCATTCAGTCCAGCGTGTTCTGGAGGCGAAGTGACATAAACGCATACCCTCTATACCTAACCAAATCTTAACAATATGGGAGGTCAGATCAGAAAACACTGTTTTTTATGTGATATGCTAGTAGCTGCTAACCTTGAGCTGCTAGCCTCAAGCAGAGATGAAGAGTGGGCTAACGATGTCTGGTAAGTGTACCTCTTTTTGTTTTTAAAGTGATATCACATTTATAAGACTTCACACAGCTCCCTATGGAGCCACAAGAAGTTAAAGAAACTTTTTTCACAAACTCTGATGTTTACAAAAATACATGAAAGTATATTTAGAGTCTACCACCAAAGAGTTGGAAGTGATACACAATATCTCATATTGGTTTTTCAATGAGCGTAAGTACAGTCTGTCCTACTTAAGGGCAAACAGTGGAATTTGAGTTTAAAAAGCTGGACTTGAAAATGGTTAATTCTGTCGTTTCAGGCAACAAAAATTTGCAGTGCAAAAATGATTCATCAATGCTCTGTTTTTTGTTTTGGTCTGATTTGAAGGTTGGAGTTGGACACAGAAAAGAATGGATTTGTTATAGGTAAAGTATGTAGCCCTTAACCCCTAGTATGGAATTCTAGAGAACGCACAGACGCTGTTTCTGTCAAATACTCACTGGCTATGCTTTCAAAAGATGGAGATCTCTGAGAGCAGCTCTACGGCTACTGATTTTGCAACATTGTTACAGTGCAAGTAAGTGAACATTTGCAATTTCCCTGAAAGCTAGCGTGGTATACCATTGACTATGCCACTAATGGTCAAGTAAATGTCAACACTCTTCCAGCTATACCAATGACCACCAGCATTATTAGAAAAACTGTACAAAATAGAAAACAATTAGCATAACAACAGAGGGGCTTGTACATGCAGCCAAACATGTTGTCACGCACACATTTTCAACCTATCAACACCTCCTGTCAGGTCTTTCTGAGCTCAGCATATTTTCCATGTCTGCACATTGATAGTTGAAAATATGAAACCCTGTAAGATCACAGACTGTTGCACATGCTTGCATTTTTTCATGTGACATGGAGAGAAATTTCCACATCAACATGCATTCAGGTGTTGTCTTCGGTCTGTGATACATTTCAATCATCCTCTGGGCTCAGGAAACGATACTGTCAGCATCAACAGCTCAGTTAGGTGTTGATTAACAGTAGGGGGAAAAAAATGACTTTGACTAATAGGCAAATGTCATGCCAAGCCATAAGGAGATAAAATATTGAAATGAAAAATCATATAAATATAAATTGTGGGAAATTAACAAACTATTTTTAAAACAATTTAACAACATTATTTAAAACTCAATGTATGAAAGGCTATTTCATTCAATTTTGCTGATAATTTAATTTAACAGGATTTCATTTTTATTCAACAAGTCCTCCAACCTAAATAACAACATAAGTCGTTTTAACCTCCAAATATGACTTGATTGACTATGACTGCATCCTAAAAAGTGCCCCTGTCCATGTCCATGCCTCCAAAAACAAATTCAAACTTCCCAACCAGACCGAAATTTTAGAAATCACGTGACCTACATGAGGCCGATCTGCACAGCTGTTGGGTTCATCGGTCAACACGCAAACAATCACTGACTTAAGTTTAGGCACACACCTCTGTATAGGTTAGGGGCTACGGGGCTGTCAACGCCCCTTTCAAAGTCTGTTTTTTTATTTCATAATGCCATTTTTCCCAATGACATTTTTATTTCATGTCACATTCATACCTATGACATGCACCTGATTCAGAATTACTTTGATATTCTCTCTAGTTAAACAGGAGCAAATTGGCTACATCTGGTACCAGTTGTTGAGGGTGCTTTCTCAAGAGGCTGGCACATTTGGCTGAAAGACGAGGGGACACTGACAATTACACATTATAAAATAAAAGTGCCATTATGAAATAAAACATGACATGAAATAAAAGTGTAATTGAGAAAAGTGATGTTAGATAATATAACAAATGATAATGTGTTGAGTTTGAATAATGTCTTATAAAGATGCTGGTCATATAATTATAATATCATCATATCAACTTGTATAATGTATACATTCATTCCACACAGACTGATATATTTCAAGTGTTCATTCCTTTTAATTTTGATGATTATAACTGACAACTAATGAAAACCCCAAAATCAGTATCTCAGAAAATTTGAATATTGTGAAAAGGTTCAATATTGAAGACACCTGGTGCCACACTCTAATCAGCTAATTAACTCAAAACACCTGCAAAGGCCTTTAAATGGTCTCTCAGTCTAGTTCTGTAGGCTACACAATCATGGGGAAGACTGCTGACTTGACAGCTGTTCAAAAGACGACCATTGACACCTTGCACAAGGAGGGCAAGACACAAAAGGTCATTGCTAAAGAGGCTGGCTGTTCACAGAGCTCTGTGTCCAAGCACATTAATAGAGAGGCGAAGGGAAGGAAAAGATGTGGTAGAAAAAAGTGTACAAGCAATAGGGATAACCGCACCCTGGAGAGGATTGTGAAACAAAACCCATTCAAAAATGTGGGGGAGATTCACAAAGAGTGGACTGCAGCTGGAGTCAGTGCTTCAAGAACCACCACGCACAGACGTATGCAAGACATGGGTTTCAGCTGTCGCATTCCTTGTGTCAAGCCACTCTTGAACAAGACACAGCGTCAGAAGCGTCTCGCCTGGGCTAAAGACAAAAAGGACAAATTTTGCATTTCCTTTGGAAATCAAGGTCCCAGAGTCTGGAGGAAGAGAGGAGAGGCCCAGAATCCACGTTGCTTGAAGTCCAGTGTAAAGTTTCCACAGTCAGTGATGGTTTGGGGTGCCATGTCATCTGCTGGTGTTGGTCCACTGTGTTTTCTGAGGTCCAAGGTCAACGCAGCCGTCTACCAGGAAGTTTTAGAGCACTTCATGCTTCCTGCTGCTGACCAGCTTTATGGAGAAGCAGATTTCATTTTCCAACAGGACTTGGCACCTGCTCACAGTGCCAAAGCTACCAGGACCTGGTTTAAGGACCATGGTATCCCTGTTCTTAATTGGCCAGCAAACTGGCCTGACCTTAACCCTATAGAAAATCTATGGGGTATTGTGAAGAGGAAGATGCGATACGCCAGACCCAACAATGCAGAAGAGCTGAAGGCCACTATCAGAGCAACCTGGGCTCTCATAACACCTGAGCAGTGCCACAGACTGATGGACTCCACGCCACGCCGCATTGCTACAGTAACTCAGGCAAAAGGAGCCCCAACTACGTATTGAGTGCTGTACATGTTCATACTTTTCATGTTCATACTTTTCATCTGTGTGTAATGAATGTATACATTATACAAGTTTCACTTTTTGAATGGAATTACTGAAATAAGTCAACTTTTTTATGATATTCTAATTATATGACCAGCACCTGTATATTTGATATGTTCAAAGTAAGAAAAAGTGCATTTGTTAAGCTTTTGTTTTTTTTTTCAATCACTTCCTGTTCTGACTTTCTCGAAGAGATTTGTTCCCTGTTCTTTGCTTAAAGTTGTATTTCTCGTGAGTCCTGCTACAACCGGAGTGGCACACCAGAGCTTGCACGTGTGGCTAAACATTATGAGTAAACTTTCATGATGTTTCACCTCATCTCCTGTTAGCCAAGAATGCTAATGTTAATTGAAGTTAGCTTGGCTTGCTAGTTGGAAAGAGACGGAAAGGTTTATAATATTAACTGACAGGTAACATCTGGTCACAATGTAAAGGTTTATAAAGAACTATTAACTGACAGGTAACATCTGGTCACAATGTAAAGGTTTATAAAGAACTATTAACTGACAGGTAACATCTGGTCACAATGTAAAGGTTTATAAAGAACTATTAACTGACAGGTAACATCTGGTCACACTGTAAAGGTTTATAAAGAACTATTAACTGACAGGTAACATCTGGTCACATTG